>NC_133659.1:154120229-154252729 GCF_037893015.1 Macrotis lagotis | reverse complement strand
TCCAGATTCATTTTCAGCTCTTCTCCCCTTTCTTTTATAATATATATAATATAATTGCTCTCAAGGGTAAAATTCTTTAAATATTATACAGAGAACTGAGTCATATTTTTAAAACACAAAGCCATTCCCCAATTGACAAATGGTCAGAGGATATACAAAGGTAATTTACAGATGAGGAAATCAAAGCTATCCATAGCCATATGAAAAATTGCTCATTAATTATTAGAGAAATGCAAATTAAAGCTTCTCTGAGGTACCACCCCATACCTCTCAGATTGGCCAATATGACCAGAAAGGATAATGATCATTGTTGGAAGGGTTGTGGGAAATCTGGGACACTATTACACTGTTGGTGGACCTGTGAACTCATCCAGCCCTTCTGGAGAGCTATTTGGAACTATGCCCAAAGGGCAATAAAAATGTGCATACCCTTTGATCCAGCAATACCACTACTGGGTCTATACCCTGAAGAGATGATGAAAAAGGGTAAAAACATCACTTGTACAAAAATATTCATAGCATCCCTGTTTGTGGTGGCAAAGAATTGGAAATTAAGTGAATTCCCTTCAATTGGGAAATGGCTTAACAAAGTGTGGTATATGTATGTCATGGAACACTATTATTCTATTAGAAACCAGGAGGGATTTGCATGAACTGATGCTGAGTGAGATGAGCAGAACTAGAAAAACATTGTACACCCCAACAGCAATATGGGGGTGATGATCAACCTTGATGGACTTGCTCATTCCATTGTGCAACAATCAGGGAAAATTTTGGGGTATCTGTGATGGAGAATACCATCTATATCCAGAGAAAGAATTGTGGAGTTTGATCAAAGACTATTACCTTCAATTTTGGGGGGGGGGGGACTATTATCTTATTATGTAATTTTGCTCTCTCTTATACTTTATTTTTCTTCCTTAAGGTTATAATTTCTCTCTCATCATACTCAACTTAGATAAATGTATACCATGCAAACAATGTAAAGACTAATAGACTGCTTTCTGTGGGTGGTGGTGGGAGGGGAAACAAGAGTAAGGGAAAAATTGCGAAACTCAAATAAAATCTTTTTATAAAAAAATAATAAAAAATGAATGTTACCTTCTCTCTCCACTAGGGTCCCCTGATGTTTCATTGTAATGTGAAGGTAACTGAGTTATTGAAAATTATACTTGCAAAGGGTAAGGTCTTGCAGATCCTTATAAGGTGGAAATGTTTTGCGTATGGGCCTATTGATATCCAAACTAGACTCAGAGAGAATCATTACCAGTTTGTTCATAGCCAATAAAACCAGAGATCTTCAAAGTATTCCTTTTTAAGACTTTGGTAATACCATTCCTACTGACTCTCAGAGCCTCCACACAAATGATGGAGGTCCCTTTGGCAATTCCCAGACCCCCCCATTATAGGAATACTAGAACTAAGTTCAGTTTCCTTAAAGACATTTAGGGAAATTCACAGTTTTATACAATCAAGGGATTTAGAACTAAGAGTGGTGTTAGCTGTATTGTCATTTCCCTGATATATCCCATACTTACCCTTAACTTCATCTTATACTTATATTGTCCCTGACACATCACAACTTTCCCCATTGTGGCTTCAATATAGCTTGGATTTTCATGAGAAGTTAAATGAGAATTGGGGGGGGGGTTTGAGGAGGTCACAGATGATATGCTAAGGTTAGCAGATGACACAGAATCTAAAAGCAAATACTTAACCCAGCTTTTACAATAAACACTAGTTATTTACTGTAAATACGTCATAAAAGAAAATTCAGAATATTTCTCAGTATGGGAATTTTATGTGGATTTTCCAGATCTCAGGGGAACTCCTAGCCCCTGTGAAATGGAAATAATAACTGTATTTTAGTTCTTTCCCCTTTTTTAACAGATAAACTCAGACATTGAGATCCAAAAATAAATTATTTTTCCAAAGTTATATGAGTAATCAAGGGGCTGAATGAGAATTTGGAATCAGTTCTTTTGATTCTAAATCCAAGGGTCTTTCCATTATCTCTTCTTGGGACTTTTGCCATCTTGCCTCAGTTACTAGAACTTTCCTCAGTGCCTGAGTCTTCCTCACACCAGAATGTTTATCTTCCCTCTGCATACTTTTTATTCTGGGGCATCCCTCCACCATGCCAACTCCTTTCTTCCACTGGTAAGTTTCTCTTAGAATCTTCATTTTGGAAAGGGACCCAAGCTGGCCCCAATCATTCTCTCCCTTGCTCTGCTTCTGACTCTGGATTTTGTCACCATGCCTGCTCTTCCCTCCTTGCTACCCCCTTTTTTGTTTCCCCTTTGTGTGTTGCCTTCTCTTATTGGAAAATAAATTTCATGAGGACATGAACAACAGTTCATTTTGTTTGTATCTGTAGCCCCAGAACTTAGCACAATGCCTGGCTCACGGAGAGTATAATGAATGCCTGACTACTCTCTTTTGGCTATAAATAAACAGTATAAGATGAAGTTAAGGGTAAGTATGGGATATACCAGGGAAATGTCAATGAGATGCTCAATCCCTTAATTAGATTTGGTCTGGAATTGGTCTACTTGATAGGATATCAATTTTCTTTGCTTTTAGGGATCCCTTGACCCATTGATAATACATTAAAGGTGATTTACTTCTAATTTTAGAGTATCTAGGCTCTATCCTTAGAGATGGAGACATGAGAAATATGAGAGAATTATAACTAAGGCAGGAAGGAAAGGTCAGTTTGACAGACCAAGGCTCCAGCTCTCTGGATTTTTTTAAAAAGGTTTTTGCAAGGAAAATGGGGTTAAATGGCTTGCCCAAGGCCACACAGCTAAGTAATTATTAAGTGTCTGAGATCGGATTTGAACCCAGGTACTCCTGACTCCAGGGTCAGTGCTCTATCCACTGTGCCACCTAGCCTCCCTGTCTCCAGCTCTCTGGAGGAAAGCTGGCAAAAGTCCCATGTATGCTCTCTAGAGAACCATGGTATCAGTGAACCAGGTCACTCCAGAAGAGTAAGGTTTTAGAGGGGAAGGCCCCAGAAATGGAAGCAGATAGAGAATAGCAAATAGGAGAAAAATGCTGCACAACTGAGAGTGAGCATGGTCCTTTTGAAGGAAAGCCTGCACAGCTAGGCAGCATCCTAGGCCCAGAGATAACTACAGAAGTAGAACTGTTGGGAAGATGTGAGTCCAGATCCCACCTCAGATACTTATTAGTTGTATGACCCTGGAAAAGGTCACTTAGCTTTTCTCTGCTTCATTTTTCTCAACTATAAAAGGGGAATAATAATAGCAACTACTTTTCAGGGATATTGTGAGGATAAAATGAGCTAACACATGTAAAATGTTTTGCAGTCCTTATAGTATTAAATACTGTTTATTATTATTATTATTATTATTATGGATAGTCATAACCATGAACAATGAGGATGAGAGCTATTACATAGAGAGGCAAACTTAGACTTTCCTCTTCATTGGTACTATGGAATAGAGAAAAGAAGGGTTATATGCACAGAGAACAGATAACATGTCTCTGGGAGGACAGGGGTGGGGGTGGGGTGAAGCTAACACATCTATTCAGCTTCTCTGAGGAAGCAGTTGGGCCCATGGAGAGTACACTCCTACAGTCCTCTATAAAATGGAGAAAATAATTCTAGTTTATTCTTACTATTATCACCATCCAATATTTTCTAAAAGTATTCAAATCCTGATACTTAATACCTATATGAATTTGAACCAGTCACTTAGCTTCCCAGGTCCTCATATATAAAATAGCAATGGCAGTGGGGTTGGGGGAGTTTAGATTACATGACCTCTAAGGTTTTATGTAGTGCTAGATCTAGGGTCCAATGTGTTATATAGTTTTGGAAGCAAATTAGTTTTCCTTTACTTTTATTATCTCTCCTTGTTCATTTCTTTCACTTTAAAGGAGTGTGAATTTGTCATTGGTTTTCAAAGCCTTCTCATTTCCTGAATGTCATGAGGATAAAAATATTCTCAAGATAATTTACCAACAGATTTATTTTCACACATCATGTTTCCTCTCTAATTGAAAAACATATCTAGATAGAAAATCATCTTTCTTGAAGTGATTATGATATGGGTATATGGGTATGATTTCATAGCTCCCTCTAGAAATAGATCAATGAATCTTCATGAAATTGAAGTAAAATCTTTAAAAATTCTATTGTTTCATATTTCGCAGTTGGTTCAGACCATAGGATTGGAAGAAAATAGCCATCTGTATCAATAACTACAATACTATTCTGATAGCAAACTCAGAATAATAGGGCTTGTGGGAAAAATAGAATGGAAGAGTGAAAGATTTTCTTTTTTTTTGAGAGGAATAGGATTGACTTTGGAAAGAATTATGATATGCATGAAAATTGGTTAGGAGAGTTTCCCAGGAGCCCCTTTCCTCTTTTAGGTCCTTCTGCTTCTCCTCAACCACTCAGCATCCTCATGGAATCTCCACTTCCATCAGCTCCTAGGAAAGCTGATAATCACTCCCATTAAGAGACATGTGATCAATACAGTTTAGTGTGTTAACCCCTTCCCCCTCATTATTTTCATTTTAATCCTTGACAAAGGAATAAATATCAGTAGCTCACATTTCTATAGCATCTGGGGCAACTCTGGAAGGAACCATTGAGTTAAGTAGTGCAAGCTATATAGTCTTTATTCATATGGGAAAAATTAATTCTAATTGTGGAATCTTAGGCATCAGTAAGTAGTTGAAGAATGTATCTGAGGATGCAAGGAGAGCACGATTCTCTCCAATTTTATGAAATCACATCCTGTGGTCTGCAAACCTGTGTCACTGATATAAGAGGAAGGGAGAGGGAGATAGGGGAAATATATACTAGTTTGTTCAATCGACTGATAAACATTCATGGAACCTGTACACTGTACTGAATTTTGGGGAGATAAAAAGGGAAATTGTAAATACAGTCTCTTTATTTTAGGAGCTTTTAATCAGAAAAAAAGACACTTCCTCAGAGTGCTTCATATCCCAAAAATTACTTCTTTTTCCAGCAGCCAAAATCCTGATACCCTATTAGGCAATCCAGTAATCTGATAGAAAGAATTCGCAGGAGGATATGAAAACTTTAGGATTTTGAATTTCTGAACTGGCAATTACCTCAAGGATCAGTTTGACTTTCTCACTTGCAAATTAGGAAACTGATAACAATCTAGATCTTAGTGGATGTTACCTAACAACCACTGGGGCATTTGCTTTCCTCTCTCAATTAGTTCAGTATCTGACCATATTCATCAGAAATGAGATGGGAAATTTCTAGCTGTGAGCTCTCATTATAGCCTGATCTCAGTATTGCCAGAGAGGGTGATTAGGTACCAAGAATGAATATGAGACTGATTTTGTTGGACAGAGGATGGTAGAAGAAAGCATTAAGTAGGGAATAATTACCAAAAAAAAAAAACCTTCTGGATCTACTGTGTAGAACTTGGAAAGGCCCCTGTCAATTTTGAATTTTTTTTTTTTAGGTTTTTGCAAGGCAAATGGGGTTAAGTGGCTTGCCCAAGGCTACACAGCTAGATAATTATTAAGTGTCTGAGGTTGAATTTGAACTCAGGACTCCAGGGCCAGTGCTCTATCCACTGTACCACCTAGCCACCCCAATTTTTAATTTTTAAAGAAAATCTTATTCCTTTTCAGGAATTGTGGTATTTTGATTTTCTGGGCTTGGTTTTTTTCATTTTTATTTTTTGTAACAAGATCTTTCTACTATAGACTTGCTCCCTTTTCTTCCTCCTTCAATTATCTTTCATCTCTTTTTTCTCTATAATCTATAATCTGAGAATCTACCTTACTTCTTTCAGCTAATTATTTAACACTTTTTAGTTAATTGGTATTTTCTGCCTATGACACCAGAGGGTGAAAATTAAATAGATATACCTAGGTAGTCAGCCTGGCTTTCTTGAATATCAGAGAGTGATTCAGTTAAGTCTGATGAATCAGACAATCTGCACTGTCAGATCTGGAGGGTGCCCCTTGATGGTTCATCAATCTTCTTCCCCTTGAAAATTATTATACCCAAAGTCTGGAGCCTATGAATTTAGATTTTTTTCCTCATCCAGACTTTATCCTTGTTTCTCAAGATACCAAGATTCCAAAATAACCTTATCCTCTCTTCAATCTCTTCTCAATCCACTACGTCCTCGTTCCTTTGGATCATAGAATAATAGAATCATAGCTCTAGAGATAGAAGGGACTTCAAAAATCATCTAAACCAGTCCTTTCATTTTACAGAAGAGAAAACTGAAGTCCAGGGATAGAATTCATGCACTATAATCACCTCAGTGGTGATTAGTCCATTGTGAGACAAATTAACTATACTATAGTATTACAAAGTTGTCACCCAAAATCACCACACTGGTGTCATGCCAGGCATTTCTGGACTCCTGTGATGTCTTTTGAATATGGGAGGGCAACCACATCCATGAGGTCAAGGATTCCTGCAGCATTCAGACTTCACCAGAAGCCCTGTTTCCTAGCAAATCAGGCCATGGGGTGAAACAGTTCTGGAAAAGGTAGTAAGAAAGCTGCCTTTGCACAACATTCCCCTCACTACTATAAACATAATGTGCAAGTCATGTCATCATGTATATGATGATATGGTCCTCTTTGAACATGAAGGACAACAACCTTTAAGATATGCACTACATCTCACAGAGTTGATATGAGAAAAGTACTTTGTAAACCTTTTCCTGCTATATAAATATTATTATTAATAAGCAGCATAAAAACTAGATTAAATTATGGAGTGTTTTAGCTGAAATGGCAGGGTATTTGCCATGGGGAAAAATCCTAATTTTTTTTCATTCAAGATATATTAGTTTGTATTTAATCACATTTAGAATACAGCCCTATGGTCTTTATTTAATCTTAGCTTCTGGATAGAAGACTAATCTAGGGTTCAAAGGATCTTTCACCAACATTCATTTGCTAAACAAACATTTATTTATTTAGTGCCTACTGTGCTGAGCCCTACTATTTTCTGGACACCACTAGAGATGTAAAGCTCTCCAGTGTCTTATAACTTGTTTATTCTTCATTCTTTAAAAAAAACTATGACATCAGGGAGGTGATGTCATGACAAGTATGTGAATTGGATTTGAGTGAAAGGGTACTGTGCTAAGTCACTAACCTCACTTTCTCCTTATGGATATAAGACTCAATCCCATATAACTACAATATACAATGTTACTGGACAAAAAGAGCATCCTGGAGAGCTATAGTCCCTTTTCAAGATGGCATCTTCCATCATCAAGAGAGGAGGTCAGCTTTAGAATTAGAGAACTTGGGATGGAACATAGTTACACAAAATGTATCTTTCTCACTTTTCCTCTTCAAGTTGCAACCTGCAAGTCAGGCTAGGTCCCTTGGTTTCCTCATATGTAAGATGAGGCATTTGAATTAGATGCTATGATTTAAATGCCTGAGAAGTTGCAAAAAATGGCAAACAAAACCTTGGATTATCTGTATGCAGCACCATCTCAAATACAATAAGGTAAAGTGAACAAGAGTCTCCGCTAAGATCTTAGTTACCCTTTGAACTCTTCTGATCTTTGAACTCTTCTGATCGATCCTTCAGCTTTTACTGAGGTGTTTCTTCTACACAATCTGTTTTCCATTATCTCCCTTATCAATTCATTTACCAATTATTTTCTATTAGAAGTCCAAGTTGGTTCTTTTTTTTTCCGGAGTCACGTTTTAATGAGAAATGACCTCTTTGGACCCTCCCCCCATGGCATCAATCCCTGACAAACCAGGACAGTCTCTTCCTCTCGCGTTCGATGATTCTTTTGCCCTGATCTCCTGCCGAGGGAATTTCTCCCTGGTATAATACCACAGTTTCAACAGTTTCCCCATCTGCCTCCTGATCTCAGCAGTCTCGTTGCGAACTTTCTGGTAGCAATAACCACAGAGGACATGCTTTTGTTTCAGATGGCCACATTCTGGGCACACATCTATATTATTCTTAATTTTAATTAGCTTGTTAACTTCAATTGTCCGTCTGTTCTTGGCGGCTGCCATCCAAACGATGCCATCTAAGAGGCCGGGAGCCTCGGCCCCCCTGCTGGGGTCCGGTGTCGGCCGCAGGAGCACAGCCGGACACTGCAGCACCAATGCCGGTCCCCAGGCAGCGAGGTCCGAGGGAAGCTTCTCCAGCCGGGCCCGGCAGTTCCGCAGCAGGCGAACGGCGGCCGCGGGCCACGAGGGCAGGGTGACCTGCAAGCGGGCTAAGGCCAGGGCCATGGCAGCCCTGAGAAAGGAGGGATCCAAGTTAGTTCTTCAGTTTTATTGTACTCCCTTGATTAAGATAAATATTTCTTGAGGTCTACTTTATCAAACAGAAAAGTAGCTGAGTGATAATTCAGGAACAAATCTTTATAACCTCAGTATGCATTCTTCTTTTCTATGAAAATTGCAATGGCTGTGCTAGTGAGGAAAACTGAGACTCTTTGACCTCTGTCCCACTTCCTCTCATTTGGACCGGACAATCTGGACTCTCCTAAACCCTTGACACATATGATGTCTCCTTTTATGCATATCTTCTACTTTGATTCCAAAATGGGATTTTATGACAAGACTGCGTTCTTCTGCAGCCTGAATTCTTGGATAGATCCTATCTCCCACTGCACATCAGTAGAAGGTTAGGTCTCATCTCCATTGTGGTCTTTGGTTTTATTTTTTTTTAAAGCAATATTGTTCTAGGTATTTCTGCTATATACTCATGCTGGCAAAATCTGTATATTAAAAATATTATGGGGGATTTGGGGATCAATAAAATGCTTTGAAGTTTCTTGAAGGCATCCATTCAGTTCTATTCCTCCTTTTCAGCCAATTGTTCATCTGTATTACCTAGTCAAGATTTATAGACTGTAGGACAAGTTCTATAAAGTATCAATTCAGATGCATGTTGAAATCTGGACAATAAAGATTCATTAGCTATTTTGTTTTTCCTATGTGGGCGGACAGGCCAAACTGCCTTTTGTGACTAGAGAGCTCTTTTTGGATGCACTCCAGTGTCTTAGGGACTTGACATAGTCAATACAATGTCCTCTGTAAAAAAGGAGATTTTGGAACATCTCATAATTAATCTCTAGGGAAGTCTTCCTCAACTGGACCTCCTCTCTCTGACAGTGAAAAATGCTTTGAGTGACTCTCCATATTTTAAGCCTCTCTTAATGTTTATTAGAGTCACTGGTTAATCTTCAAGTTATTCCTGCGGTTACATCTACAGGGAATACTGAATGATCTTCCTATATGGATGGGGGGATATTTTGTTATAAAAGAACTTATAGCACAGTGTTTTCTTCTACTGAGTAAAAAATTTCTGTGATCAACAAGTGGGTGACACAATGGGATCTTATATTCTCTATATCTTTCAGTCAATTGTGATATAATAAAGATTTAGATTGCTCAATATAATTTATGGAACCTGCATATTCTTTACTAATACTTTTACTGAGGATGCCTTCAGTTTATCTATATGACTTTCATAAAATTTGTATCAGTGAGATGATAAGTGTATAGAATAGTAGCTGTTGATATTCTTTTTGGATACTTTTTTGTTGTTATTATCAAAGAGATTTTTTGTTATCATGAGATTTTTTTTTACCCATGACTTTTACATCTCTTCCCTCTTTTAGAAACAACTTATTATAATAAGATTATACAAAGTAACAGAAATGAAACTAATTCAACTTAATTCAGCAAGTATTTATTAAGCAGTAGACCAGTCAATTAACAAACATTTGTTTAGTGCTATGTGCTAGTCACTGTGCTAAACTCTGTAGATACAAAAAAAGGGCAAAAATAGAGTTTCCAAAGAGATTGCATTTCAAGGAGAGACAACTTGCAAATTATTATGTATGTAGAAGGTATATACAGTATAAACAGGAAATCATCTAACTTTGTCCCCATATATGTCCAAAATGCTGTACTCTGTGTCAAGAATACAAGATATAAAATAATTTCAGCCATCAAAGAGTTTATAATTTACTGGGGTAAATACAACAGAAGTTAAGGGTTGAAAAGTGAATATATAATAACAAAGTTGAGATAGTGATTGTTGATTATCATTAAAAAAATAAGAATATGGCAGTAAAAGGGAGAAAGAAGATAAAATGATAGTTTGAGGAAATGGCAGGGTGAAGTGAAAGGTTTTTTTTTTAGAACGGGAAAAATCTGAGCATATTTATGGATAAGGAAGAGTGGGCAGAGGAAGATTGATGATGAGAGAAGAAACAACTAAGAAAGAAAGGAGGAAGAGAAAGAAAGGAAAGAAGGAAGAAAAAAGAAAAAGGAAGACAGACATGACTGAATAACAACAAAACTAATTCTGAGGCTATATCTATTATGCTATACTGCTTCTTTCTATATACTGGTGCTATTATCAAAAAAAGTAATTTTATGTCTTTTTTAAAAACAAAAAAATATTTTAATGTGGAGAAAATTAAATAATACAAACATTTTTCATGATAAAATATGAATCAAGAATTACAATTGGGGTGGAGAGAAATCATCATTATGGCCACTTTTTAGTGGCACAAGTAAACTCTGGCTTTCTGGGGTCAAGTAGACTATCCTTGCCCTCAGTAATCCAATGAAATTCAACTAATTTTTAAAACATCCATTATGCTTATTATATTGAATTCTGTGCAAAGCTTAGGTAAGACAGTGAAGTGAATAGGAGGTCCTGTCTTCATTAGACTTGACAGTCTTCTATGGGGGATAATACACATATATGTACACATGTACACATATACACACATACACATATATTACAAAGTTGAGCAAAATAAGTACATAAGACAGAAGTACAAAGTGGTATAAAAATTGTGAAATAATTGTTGCCATTCTTTCCAGCTCATCTTTTTACATCTTCTCTTCTACTTACCTTTTCAACACTGTTTCCTCTTCCCTATGACATTCCTGGTCCCTCCTATTCCCATCAAAACTTAAGCTGTTGGCCCTGTTCTTGCTAAGGGACAATGGTTATATCTATAGCTATGGTCTAAGATTCATCAGCAGCTAAACAATTTGCCACTGATAATCCCCTCCAGACTTAACTAGTCTATTTCTCAGAGAGCAGACCCAGTATGTCACTGGAACCTAAATCAATGCATCACAAGCATAGTAGAAACTAACTGGTTGCACTCTGCTGGTATAACCTTTGAGAATTGGCTCCCTTCTATATGTAAATGGGACAGACTTAGGTTTCCCAGTGATATAGTAGAGAGAGAATTGAACTCAGTTCAAGAAAGAAACCTGAATTTGAATCTCAGCTCAGCCACTCATTAGCTATGTGACTTCAGGGAAAAATCTCATAATACCACTGAGCCTTAGTTTCCTTATCTGTAAAATAGTTTTAACAATATTTGTGATATCTTATTTCATCTGGGGCAGTGAGGTGACATAAAGAATGGGGTACTGGGGCTAGAGTCAGAAAGTGTTGATGTTTGATTTTTTTAGTCATATTCAACTCTTCTGACCCTATTTGGAGTTTTCTAGGCAAAGATACAGAAGTAATTTGTCATTTCTTTCTCCTACTCATTTTACAAATGAGGAAACTGAGGCAAACCGAGTTGAGTGACTTGCCTAGTCTAACCCTGGATTTCAATTCACATCTTCCTGATTCTAGACTCAGTGCTCTGTCCACTGTTCCACAAAGCTGCCCAACTCAGTCAAAAAGACCTGAGTTCAAATTCAATGTCAGACTCTAGGCAAGTCACTTAACCTCTTTTTGTTTCAGTTTCCTCAACAGTAAAGTTTGGTTAATAACAGCAACTACCTGGCTGGACTATTTAGAGGAAAGTGTTTAATATAGTGCCTGGCATATAGTAGGCACCATATAAATGATTATTCTCTTTTCCTTCTATCTCCCATGAGATCTTGTCCCTTAATCATTTCTTTTCACACATCTTCATTATTTCCTAATTTACTAGGTCCTTTTCTGCTACCTACAAACATGCCTATGGGTTTACCCAATCATTAAAAAAATCTTTCCTTGACCCTGAAGCCATCTCAAGTTATTATTTCATATTTCCTAGGAAGCAGCATCTGTTTTCATGGCAATGATTTCCTCCCTTTCCACCCTCTTCACTCCTGTCTTAACTCCTTAACAGTGTTCCCTCTTCCCAATTGTTCATCTGAAACTACTGTCTCCAAGGTTACCAATGCTCTCTTAAGTACTAAATATAATGGCTTTTTATATCATTCCTCATCCTACTTGCTCTCTCTGCAGTGTTTGAAACAGTCAACCATCCCCTTTTCCTGGACACTTTCTACCCTCCCACATGACTTCCACAGTAACATTCTCTTTCTAAGAGTGAGACCATTTCTTCTCAGTCCTCTTTTAGATCATTATCTTTTTCCTATCCATTAAGTGTGAATATCACCATCTTCTCTATATTTTTTTTTTGGTGTGATTTCATCAGATCACTTTCCTCCCACCATAGGTACAATTACCAGTTTGAAGCAATTCCTGAATCCCAAATTTCTATATTCAATCCTAATTTCTCTCCAGAATTCCAATTCCACATTAATAAACCAGCTGATGGACTTCACTATCTAGATGCTCTATAGATTTCTAAATTTCAAGATATTCAAAATGGAGTGTATCACATTTTCCCCAAATTCTAACCATCTTCCAAACTCCCCTATTGCTCATCACCAATCTTCTGTTTACCCAAATCCAGAAAGTCAGATTCTTTATTAGCTCTACCTTCTCCCTCACCTTTCCATATCCATTCAGCTGCTAAGTTTTAATATTTCCATAATATTATCTCTTCTTTTTCTTTCTTTTTAAAATTCTTCTTGCTCTTTCTTCTCTTCCTTCTATTCTTTTTCTTTCTTCTTCTTCTTCTCCTCTTCCTCCTTCCCTTCCCCTTCCTCCTTCTTGAATATAATATATACACATAAAATCTCAGAAAAGGGAGGCCAAAGGACACACAGGAAACACCTGGCTTTGGAATTAGACCATTTTGAGTCTGCCAAATATATCTTCATGCAAATCACTTAACATCAGTTGCAACATCTATAAAATGAATTGAATATGATAACCTCCAAAGATCCCTTCTAGTTTTTAATCTGTGATACTATGGAATCTAACCTTAGAAAAAATTGCACTCATAGCTAAGGGGGCAGGATGGGGACTTGAAAGATTTCCTGCCATAGGTGGTTATTAAGCTTTGTTTATGGGCAATTCCTGCCTCACAGGGTTGTTTGGGGGGGAAAATTTACAAACTGTAAATGTGAGCTGGTAAAGATTTAATCAGCTGAATTTATATAACTAAGATACCTAATGGGTAATTTTTCTTGGGCAACAATGCCTTAGTCCTTAAGACAGGTCTAATTCTAGAAATTTCATGTGCAGGAGGGAGATTACTTTTATCAAGGAAAGTTTGGGGAGTGAGTCTCAGGTTACTATCTAGTCAATTTTTTTTTATTTCTGGACTGGGCTCTACAACCAGCAAATCTTGCTGAGTTTTTCAGGCATCCTTCATGCATTTATGGACCAATCTGTCACTCAGAGGTGAAAAGAGCAGAGTCCAAAAGCCCCCGTCTATGGAAGCGACTGAAGGCCCACAGCCACCATTTTTTTAAAACTTTTGAAATTTTTTTTAATTAGGAACTTAAGCAACAATACAGAAGGGGGGGGGGGCAGAGCCAAGATGGTGACAAGAAGGGATCCAGTCTTAGGCGCTCTCTGATAAAACTTGAAACTAAGGACTCTAAATAACTTTGGAGAGACAGAATGCACAGAGGGACCCAGTGAGGCAGTTCTCCTACTCAAGGTAACCTGGAAAAGAGTAGAAAGGCTCTGCTCCCCAGGGTCGGAGGGGCGGCCTACCAGAGGAGTGGCCCACCAGAGGGAAAGAACTTCAGCCTCCCAGAGGCAGCCCCAGGGCTCTGGGAGCCGCAGCTCACAGCAGCGGGGGGGAGTCCCCTGAGCCACCCAGGGAGCACAGGGAACAACGGGAGAACAGCGGGGGACCTCTGCCAGAGAGAGCAGGTGGAGCCCAGCCCTCAGGGCACACAGCAAGCAACTTGGTCTTTCTGTAGTCCAGACCCTGAAACAAAAACAGAAGTAGGCGGAGCCGGTAAGCAGGAGCCCCCAGGGCATGAGCCCATTGAGCAGAGGGAGGGGAGTGAAGAGAGACTGCAGAGCTCTGTCCTCTGCCCCTGGAACAGGACTCTGGGGTTCTGACCACATTCAGATCCTGATCTCAGTCTAGGCCCCCCCATAGAACAGCAGGGGCCCCCCCCTCAGCCCTGTGGCAGAGGGGGGGCCACTTATGGTCATTCACAGACCAGGAGGGAGGACAGAGCCTCACACATTGAGACCCTTGTGGGAGTGTCCCAAAAGCTCAGGAAGAACCCCAAAACCAGGCCCAGGCTGGGAAAATGAGCAAGCAGAGAAACAAGAGGAAGACCATTGAGAAATATTTTGTGCATGAGCCCAAGAAGGATCAAAATACTCAGTCTGAAGATGAGGAAGCACAAGCTCCTGCATCTAAAGACTCCAAGCAAAACAGAAATTGGGTTCAGGCTATGACAGAGCTCAAAAAAGACTTTGAAAATCAAATGAGGGGGTTGGAAGAAAAACTGGGAAAAGAAAGGAGAGAGATGAAGGAAAAACATGAAAATGAAGTCAGCAGCCTTAGTCACGGAAATCCAAAAAAATGCTGAAGAAAATAGCATGCTAAAAACCAGCTTAGGTCAAAAGGATAAAACATTTCAAAAAAGTTATTGAGGAGAAGAATGCCTTAAAAAGCAAAATTGGCCAGATGGAAAAAGAGATAAGAAAATTCTCTGAGGAGAACAAATCCTTCAGAGAAAGAATAGAATTCAGGGAGATTGATGAATTTACCAGAAATCAGGAATCAATACTTCAAAACCAAAAAAATGAAAAATTAGAAGAAAATGTGAAACATCTCATTGAAAAAACAACTGATATGGAAAACAGACTTAGGAAAGATAATTTAAAAATTATTAGAATACCTGAAAGTCATGATCAGGAAAAGAGCCTTGACATCATTTTCAAAGAATTACTACAGGAAAATTGCCCTGATATCCTAGAAGCAGAGGGCAAAATAGAAATGGAGAGAATCCACCGATCCCCCCGAGAAAGAGATCCCAAAAAACCAACCCCTAGGAATACTATAGCCAAGTTCCAGAACTCCCAAATCAAAGAGAAAATATTGCAAGCAGCCAGGACACAATTCAAATATCATGTAGCTGCAGTCAGGATCACACAGGACTTAGCAGCAACTGCATTGGAAGCTCGTAGGGCTTGGAATATAATATACTGGAAGGCAAAAGAGCTTAGAATGCAGCCAAGAATGAACTACCCAGCAAGGCTGAATGTCCTCTTCCAGGGAAAAAGATGGACTTTCAATGAACCAGGGGAATTTCAAATGTTCCTTTTGGAATGGCCAGAGCTGAACAGAAGGTTTGATCTTCAGATACAGGACTCAGGTGAAGCATGGAGATTGGAGGAGAGGGGGAAAATATGAGGGACTTAATGACAATGAACTGCATGTATTCCTGCATAGAAAAATGACACTGATAATACTCATATGAACCTTCTCAGTTAATAGAGCAGGGAGAGGAAGCTTTTATAGTTGAAGCACAGGAGAAAGCTGAATTCGAAGATAAAATATGGTGTAAAAATGGAGTCAATAGAAAAAAAGGGAAATGGAATGGGAGAAAGAAAAAGGAGAGGGGGAATAGGCCAAGATATTTCATATAATAAGATTTTTTTTATTACAATGAGCTATTGCAATGATATGGAAGGGGGGGAGGCAAGGGGGAATGAGGGAACCTTTGCTCTCGTCAGAGGTGGCTAGGAGAAGAAACAGCATATATACTCAATGGGGTATAGGCATCTGGAGTAAGAAGGAGGGGGGGAGCAGGGGGAAGGGGTGGGGATGTGAATAAAGGAGGAGAGGATGGACTATGGGGGAAGAGTGGTCAGATATAACACATTTTCTTTTTTACTTCTTGCAAGGGCCTGGGATTGGAAGGCCTGTCCATGACCATAGGGCCAGGTGGATTCTGGGCCTAAGGGGTGGTATGGGGGCTCAGGGCCTCTTGGTCCCAGGACCAGGGATCTGTCTACTGTGCCACTCAGCTACCCTACAGCAGAGTCAGAGTAAAAGGAGAGAGAAAATACAGTACATGGTAGTGGAGAAATAAGAAAGGAGGGAGTTGCGATCAGCAATGGCAACGTTGGAAAAATATGGAAGTAACTTTTGCTATGGTCTAACCATAAAGAATGCGATCCACCCATGACAGAGTTGTTGGTGTTGGAACAAAGACTGAAGCACATTTTTTATTATTATTATTATTTGGGGGAGGGTGCAGGGCAAATGGGGCTGGGTGACCTGCCTGGGGCCCATAGCAGGGTGATCTTTGGGTGTCTGAGGCTTGATTTGGACCAGGGTGCTCCTGGCTCAAGGGCCAATGCCACCCAGCCACCCCTACTATTATTACTATTTTATTTTATTTTGGGTTTTTTTTTTCTTCTTTTTGGTTTTTGCAGGGCAGTGGGGATCGGGTGGCTTGCACGTCACATGGCTGGGTGATTGTTGGTTCTACGGGGCTGGATGTGGGCTTGGGTTCTTGTGGCTCCAGGGCTGGTGCTTCATCCATTGTGCCACCTGGCCATACCTACAATTATTACTATTATTTTTTTATTTTAATTTTTTTTCTCTCCCCTTTACTTTATCACCCAAACAAGTCTACGTTCATGGGGGGGGGCGTATTTTGTTTACTCTTAAACAAGAATATTATATTAATGTAAAAAAATTGTACAAAAGGAGAATTAAAAAATTAAATTAAATTAAAAAAATACAGAAGAGAATGAACATGCTGTCTTCATCCTTCCATATTTCTTTCTTTTCCACCGTTGTAAATCTATGTACATTTTTGGAGAGCTGTAGCTTGTGTTTTTTAACTTAACATTTCACATACACCATTTGCATGTTTCAATATACCATACATATTTCATAATGGATTAAATACTGGATTTAAAGATCTTGGAGCTCCAGATCTGATAATAACTAGTAGTATGACCAAAGGCAAGTCATTTAATGTCTGTAAACCTGTTTGTTCACCTGTAAAATAGGGTAACAATCCACTTCCTGTGTCACTAAGCTAACTGTTAAAGTGCCCTATAAAGTGCAATATAAATGCAAACTATTGGCATATTAGTATCCATAATCTATTGAGCCATTCCCCTATTGTTGATTACTGGGGTTGTTTCCAATTTTATAAACCTTGCCATGACAACTATTGTAAAATAACTTTTTTTAGCTATTGGAGTATATTACTTGAAAGACTTATTTCACAAAATCTGTGCAGTTTTAGTTTTTGCTTTTAACAATTCTCTTCTCCTTTATGCCTAAAATTCAGATTCTCAACCTGCAGTGACTTTCCCTTTCCCTAGCTGGGGGAGGAGACAGAGAGTTCTAAAGCCACATCCCACAGAATGACTTTCCTTGTTGCCTTTGGGTACATGATGAAACAAACTCCACCCCAGGAAGCTGTGAACCAGCCTTCCATTTAACCAACTTCATGCCGTCTGGCCTACATTTGTAATACTATACCCATGAATATTTCAGTTCTTCCAGTATTATTAGTTGGTAAACAAAGATTGCAGGCTTAAAATAACAGTTAAATTGTTTAAATATCAAGTCTTAAAAGTGTTCCTTTCTGTCACTATCACTATGGATGTTATATATCTGTTGTACAAGACAGAGGAACATTTTATATTTTTATGACAATCCTCTTTTGCACTTAGGTGGGAAGGTCCTCAGATAGCAGGTAATGTTTATTTCTGAGGACATACTTGAAACCTTCCCAGGTTGGAAATACCTGCCAGAATATATGTTTATTCATTGCTTTAAAAAACTGAGGGTCACCTCCTTACCATCATGAAGCATCTCTTTCAAAATTGGACTGCTGTTGTTTTTGCTTAGATTTTGTATTAATTTCACTGCACTCAGAACATGATGTGGTTGCCTGTGAAAAGGAGCATTTGAAGAAGTTCATTTGGATCATGGTGACCTAGTTTTGAGAAGAGGGATGCTTGTTTTTCAAATGAGAAAATGTGTGGGGTAGGAAAGAAGGCAAAAGAAATTGAATCTTCTTTTCCAAAGAAAACACTTACAGGAAGCGTCAGTAATATCAGTAATTCTGTTGGAAGCTGGGTTTCCAGCTGAAGGATACTGAGCAGGATGGTTGTCCACAGAACATGATGGTGAAGGGTCTTGAATCCATGTCATATGAGGATAGTTGAATGAACTGGAGACGTTTGGCCTTGGATGTTCCCCAGGTCCGGCTTCGGCCCTTTACAAATTGTCGTAGTCGTCATCCTCTTCGTGCTTCCTTTTCAACGAGTTGGACGACTCGGCTGGGGTGCTCTGGGACGAGGAGGAGGAGGAAGAGGAGGAGGGGAGGAGGAGGAGGAGGAGACCATGTTGGTGGTTATGAGGGTGTTCTTGGAGCCGATGAGGGAGGGGTTGATGAGGACGTTCTGCACGGCGGGGGTGACGGGCATGGCAGCTTTGACGGCGGGGCCCTGCGAGGCCGGGATCTGCACCGTGACCCTCTGGCCGGCCAGCGACAGCGGCGTGGCGACGTTGGCGGCCACGGCCACAGCCACGGCCACGGCCACGGCCACGGCGGGCGCGGAGGAGGGCGCGCCCAGGGTTGGGGTGCCGGGCCTGCTGCTGACGGCGCCCACGCTCAGCCGGGGCACCGTGACTCTGCCCGCCGGGGCTGACACCTTCTTTGGGCAGGGACTTCAGGCGGTAGCTGGGCGCCGTCAGGCAGCAGCAGCCGGGGCCCGAGGAGAGCTTGATCAGCGGCAGCGGCGCCTGGTTCTTCTGCCGGGAGATGTCCAGCAGGCAGTCCCTGGGCGGCGGCGCCGTGAAGGACTGGGCGGCCCTGCCCTGGACGCCAGCCGCACGTCGTCCGCATCCACCGCGGCTTCTCGGCGTGGCTCGAGTACATCTTGGCGTCGCCCAGGATGGTGGTGACGTAGCGGAAGGCGAACTCCAGCATCTGGCTGATGACCCTGGGCTCGTACTCCGTGATGCCCATGTCTTTCGGGATCTGGGCCATCACTTGCGCGTCTTTGGGCGAGGTCTCGGGGCTCGCCATCTTGCCGGCTCTATGATTTCCGCTCCCCCGAGCCACCGTTGTTTAAGAATTG
Organism: Macrotis lagotis; assembly: GCF_037893015.1. Classification (NCBI taxonomy): domain Eukaryota; kingdom Metazoa; phylum Chordata; class Mammalia; order Peramelemorphia; family Peramelidae; genus Macrotis; species Macrotis lagotis. The sequence continues at coordinate 154,233,498 of NC_133659.1, read as the reverse complement.
CTATATAGTCATTTGAAGAGATGATTTTTCTTATACAGCAAGTGAGTTTTCTAGTTAAGCTTCCGCTTCCTTGATGCTATTAGTTTGTCTCAAGCTGGATAAACGAGTGCCTTGAATTTTACACAGTAACAGTTCCGTTTGAAGAAACATCTACTTAACAAAGCAAACTTAGAGCCCATGGTTTGAGGGTGAGGGAAAGGATTGGAATGGCTTGGGAAGACATTTAATCATCATGCCAAAGACTGAGGCAGTTCCGGGGCCATAGATGGTATTCAATAAATACTAGTTGCTTAGAATTTTTAAAAATCTACCCATTCACAATATAGAGAATACGAATTTCTCTTCTTATGTTTAAGGACAGCTCATTTTTTCCCCAAGTTTCACATTTCACATTTTAAGCTACTTGTTCTAGGTTCTATAGCTGAGTGATATGCTGATGACTGGGAAATGATTTAGGAAGACTTCTAAGAAGACTGAAGGAGGAATCTGTATCATCTGTGAAAGAAAATAAGAAAGCAAGCAAGAAAGCAGGAAAGGAAGGAAGAAAGAAAGGAGGGAAGGAGGAAAGGAAGGACAGTCAAGACTTCCATTTATTTAGAGCTCATAAAAATCTAGTAAATACCTCCCCCATCAGAAGTTTCTTATCCCCTCAGCAAAACAAAGGGGATAAGCTATTGTCTTACTTATCTTTACATTTAACTCCTCTGAGCTTGTTTCCCAGAAAATAAAATTCGATTCACACTTACACTATCTCCCACCTTAAATGAATTAATGTATGCAAAACTTCAAACTTTAAAGTTATAAGTCATTTTAAAAAATTATTATAACAGAAAGACTGGGCTAATCTGGGATCCAAGGAAGAAAGACAAGATAATAAAATTGTGAGGTCCAAAATGATCTAATATGCAAAGAAAAAACCCACCAAGGAAGAGCTCTCAGTCAATAATCATTTATTAAAGGGATTGGACCCTTTCATTGAATGGGACCTCAGATCTTCCTCATGGTCTCATATGCCCCTTTCCCCCTAGAGTCTTATTTTTATAGCACTTTATACCTAGACACACAGAAGAGGCCATGTAAACTACTGAGTCTCACTGGTAGATAGACCTTGATCTTGAACCTCTAGGAGGGTTAGAAATGGTGCTTTGGTATGAGTTGTTCACAGGATGAGCAAGGAAAGTCATCATAAAATGGGCTTCTCCTTCTGTTGGCCAGGAGAGGGTGATCCAGAGATACAAATATAAATTGGGGGACTTTCCATATCACATCAAAACAACTCACCCAAGCTGGATTTGGTCGACAACAATCTTGTGATTAGGCAAGTGAACTTTATAACAGGGCAGTGAAGAGTGAATTTATAGTTTATGGTTTAAAGTTTGGAGCCTAATATAAGAAAGGGTCTATCTAATCTTATCTAACTATTCTGCTATGGTGAACAAATTCCTGCATTCTTACTCTTCCAGATCCAGTGATATTATAAACTACTCTCCTTTCCAAACTCCAGTTCTTGACTAATCCCCACCAACCTAAAATTTACCTCTCCAATATCCTACTTCAGATTTACCCTTGTGTCCTCTTCTGCTGATACAATTCTATTTGGGATTAGACCTTAGGCACTCCCCTCTGAGGGGAGAAAGGAGGATATGTCACCCATGAATATGAATTTCTGTTCCTTGTTCTTTTTCGTATGTTTTTCTTATTTTAGTTAAGCAAATTGGAAATAACTAAAACCTTGTGATCTGTGAATGACCAAGGGAGCAAATCACCAGAGTTCTGAAGCTAGAATTCATGTCAGATTTTGCAGCCAGCCAAACACCCAGGGCCCCAAGGAATGACCTTTGGGCTCAGTCAGTCATAATTGAGGTGCAATTTCACATTTTTATGTGAACTTGGTGGGACCAATACTATTTCAAGACTCCACTGTCTGAATCTACTTTCTTCAAGGCCCAAAATGGCATGGGGAGAGTGTGCCCCAGGTATTTGGGGGGGGGAGTTTTTATACTTTGAAGATATAGCAAAAAAAGAAGCACAATCATCCCTCCTCCCATAGCTGGGGGCACACCCTCCTCTAAACCACTTCAGTACCCTCATAAATGTTAATCATTGATACTTGGTTAGCATTGGTTGGAATTAGCCTCACAGGAGGATCACTGTGGAGAGAACCTACCAAAATGGAGACTTGAACCAATTGCTTTAGAGACAAGCACCACAAGCCCTCAGCAATCCCCCTATAACCGTAAAGGAGATATATAGCCAGTCCTGCCTTGGAAGAGGAAGTATTTATTGTTCTGTAACTACTAGGTACAGAACAGTGGAGAAGGTAAAATTTCAAACCAGATTTCTTTCTTGGTTAAAAAGTGTGCACAGGTAACTAGAGGACTTTCATGGTGAGGAGTAAATGATTCATATTGAAAAATGTTAATATTCAGCATTTCACTAGGATGAATATTATAGTCTTCCCTTAAATTATCCTGGCATCTCCCTTTATCCATTTCTCTTATTAATCTGTTCAATAATTTTTTTCTTCTCTTTTAATTACTTTAAATTTAATGAGTATTAAGTGCCAACTACGTAACCAGACTCTGTACTAGGTATTAGGGTTACAAAGACAAAAAATGAAGTAGTCCCTGCCCTCAAGGAGCTTACTTTCCAGTGAATTCTTTAAACTGGTTTAGGAATTCATAGAATTTGACTTCAATATTCTGATGGATCTATGATCTTACCAATGTGAATACTCTCCCTGACAAAGTAGATCAGAGCTTGTCTGCCCATTCTGTGCAGTTCTTGGGTATGTCTTCTCATAAATCTTCTATAGGAAGGTTGGGGATCCTAGGACACTTAGGTTGTTTCACTATTTTGCTCATTCAAGGGAAGCCTCAAACTATCTAGGTTCTAGAACTGCTAGGTCCAGATTGATTCTACATTTGAGGGTCTTGGGGAAGGGATATGGGAGAATGATAGGCTTGATTACACAACACAAGGAATAGATCGATTACAATAACATCCAATATAGCAGATAATACATAAAAGACAAAGGGTTAGTAATACTATGATCAAAGTAGAAGAAAAAGATAAAGACATCACCAATTTGGGGGAGCACCAACTCTGACCAGTCTGTGGCTGGGGGAACCTCGAGTTCTTTTCAGCAGCCTTGAGTCCCAACTGGGAAGGAAAGAAAGAAAGAGAGAGAGAAAGAAAGAAAGCTCCATGCAGAAAATATTCTTTTTTTTTTTAGGTTTTTTGCAAGGTAAATGGGGTTAAGTGGCTTGCCCAAGGCCACACAGCTAGGTAATTATTAAGTATCTGAGACTGGATTTGAACCCAGGTACTCCTGACTCCAGGGCTGGTGCTTTATCCACTACTCCACCTAGCCACCCCCAGAAAATATTCTCCCTGGGTGAGATTCCCCGAATGATAGGCTTGAAATATCTTTGAATATGTTTATCTTTGAATATGCGTTATCTCCTTGTGGCAGCTAGGAGGAGGAGTACCTGGCCTGAAGTCAGTAAGTCAGTAAGATCCCAGTTCCAATCCAGCCTCAGACACTTAGCAGTTATGTTACCCTGGACAAGTCATTTAACCCTGTTTGCCTCAGTTTCCTTATCTGAAAATGAGCTGCAGAAGGAAAAGACAAACCACTCCAATATCTTTGCCAAGAAAACTCCAGATGGGGTCACAAAGAATTGGACATTATTAAAATGAAACAGCAATTCCATTATTCCTAGGTCACCCTTTGAAATGTAAGAGGTAAGGTTAGCCTGTTGGTAGGGGCTCAGAGCTAAAGGTTTAAAAATATATTTTTTTAATTTTATTGATATCTTTTGTGTTAATATCACCTTCATTTAACATAATCTCCTTCTTTTCTGAGAAATTGAGCCTATTCATTATAACAAGGAATAAGAAGACATTAATACTTTTAGCAAAACTAACCAACACATCAATTGAGAGCTAAATATATGCAGTCTTCTATACCTAGAGTCTTCTCAGAGTTAAGTTTTAATTGATAGAAACACACAAATTCACATATTCTAAGGCAATCAGTTCCCCTACCCTGTAGTAAAAGGTGGAGCTAAGGGATAAACAGGCAAGGACTCCCTAGTAACCACACAGAAGATAGCTCTTACTAAGTATATTTGTCTCAAGGGAGCAACACAAACTACTACACTGAATATGAGATTCCCTAGTGGTTTAATTGGCTAAACTTGATTCACATTTACTATATGCTTCTCTATTTTATAGCACAAATTCTCTACATTTTTCTAGCAGTGTTCCTTGACTGAAGTCTTAAATAGGATAACAACAGAAAATTCTCCTCACCAATAACCCTATTGTCCCTATCCCCCATCATTAATGAATAATCACTTCACCCACATGCTTAATTGTTTTGGTCAATAGTTCCTAATCTTTTTGATTCAGTAATGTTCTTAACTGAATTTTTATTATATTAATTATAAAGGTACCTACATATGTTAAAAAAAAAAACCCAGTAATACAGTTATGGGTGAGACAGTCTACAGACAATATGTTTGCTTATTTATGACATTGAAGTACTGAATGAGACAGTGACTTGAGTTTTTCAATATTGGAAGTCTACTTGAAACCATGAATTTCAACCTTAGATATGAATCTATGTATGGATATTTGGAAATCAGTGGAAGCCTTTCTTATTCTTTTTAATTTCCAAGTGTACCAGGAAGTCTGTAAAGGCATTACAGGCAGCATAATTCCTGTTCCCAAAGACACAAGTCAGATGATATTTTTTTTTTGCCTCTGGAGACATATAGCTGATCTTCTATATTATTCTTTAATCTCTGAGGAGCAGCCCCATTTTTCTACCAATACATTTTTAAGTTCAACCCTAGGTAAATTTCTGCCTAATTTGGAATTGGTGTTATCTTTCTCAGTGGTGTACTCTATCACTTACCTTGGTTATTCTGGCACCCACCCCAGATGCTGCCCATTACCTAGGCCTTTCCTATGTACCCTAATGCCATTATAGTAGACCCTCCCTGCCTCCCTTTTCTCCAGGGAGGGTTAACAATGCTTTAGTAAAATCTCTGCTAATGGAAATGGGTTGGAGTAGGCTCTTCTTCCCCTACTCTCAAATACTAGGGATATACTCTCCCTTTCTAAGAAACATATTCATGTTGCAATCTCCCTCCTATGTTGCCTAACCCACTGAGAGGTCTTCTATGGAAAGGATTTCAGATGAGTTGGTGGGGAATGTGGAACAAATGGTAGTCAGTGGGAAAATTGCTTCTATATGAGTTACCACTCAAATGGAAGCATATAGGTGGTTTCCTTATTTCACTTCTTAGCAGGGCTTGCCCTGTATATTTAGACACATGCATGTACACACTCTTTCTTCATCTAACTTGTTCAATGTCAGCCCACTCCCAGTCTGTTGCCTAAGAATTCGCCTTTTGTGATTACAGAAACTGCACACTTCAGAAGTACTGCTTAGCTCCGCATGATTGTTATAAATAGCCACCTGGTAAGGCATCAATGCTGTATTGCTAATGAGTGGTCCATGACTTTCAAACACTACATGGAGATGGGGGAAGGGAAAACAGATGCTCTCTCCTTGGTTATTGACTAAAAACAGCTCTGTGCTCTGGAGCCAGAAATGAAGAATGTCTCTTCCCAGTTTGGTTTCTCCATTCCAAGAGTTGGCTCTTTTCACAGTTATCCCAACACAACAGACTGTCAATCAAGACAGGGTCTTGAAATTTTGCCAGTCCCCCTGTTCCTCTCTGGTTGAGAAAACAGAATCTCAGTATTTTTGTTAAGAATTCCAGGGGAGATGGGAACTCTAATTATCTGCACAAAGCTGTCCCAGGGAGATGACAGCATCTAAAAGCTATTCATCTTGGGGAACAATCATCTGCTGTTTCTATAATTAAGGACTGCAAGAGCAGAGTTGTAGATCTAGAGTCTACAATGTTTAGAAATTTCAGGAACAATTAGTCCTGGTTTTCAGAAACCTCATAGGATTCCTGGATGAAGAGAGCAGGATTTGCATGATGTATTAGTGATCAACGAGCACTCAACTGGGAGGCAGTAATTCTTGGCATAATAATAATGACAGTAATAAGCATGCTGATGAATCACATTTTTATAATGCTTTATATTTTACAAATCGTTTTACTCACAAGCCTATGAGGTGGGTGGTGGTGGAAGGATGACTGAAGGAGCCCCATTCCTGCAAAATGACTGCATATTATGAGAAAGACCACCCTCTCCTCATATCCTCTACTGAGTGGAATGAAAGGGGAAATCTCCATTTGATGGAAAAAAATCTGACCAGGTTCACAGTACTTGGCATGGAACAACTGATCAATAAATGTTACCAATTTTCTTATTTATACTGTTCTCAGAAATTCTAAAAGATGAGATGAATTGCCTGTAAATTATATAGCTATTAGATATCAAAGCTTCATAATTAGTATGTGACAGGGCTGAAACTTGAACCCAAGTCTCAAGACTAGTGTCCAATGCTATTTCCATGACATCACTGCCGACTTCCTAAAATAAGGTTTCTCTTTTGTCTGCCCAGTGGGTATATCCAAGTATGGTCCTTGATTCTTGTTTATAGCATTAATGAAATCACTAAAGTATGAAGTCCTTATTACATGAGTTAAGATTTTTTTTCTGGCATTGATGATGCCTCTTTGATGAGGTATATTGCTTTGACTTTTTTCGTCTACTGATCTCATATTTATAACAATTGTTTGATGACTGATAACTGATTCATAGCTTGTTACTATACCATTGGACTTAGTCTTTAAAAATGGACACAGAGAGTTACCCATGGATGCTAGAGCCTAGGAAACTGATATAATATAGGAGACATCAACTAGAGCAAAAATATATGGACTCAGACTCAAATTTTCTGGAGGGAGCAGTGTGGTTATTTGTGACTCCTTCAAGGATTCAAATGCATTGAAAAACTGGCACCAGAAGAGGGAGCCCAAACGGAAGAGCTCCTGGCCCAAGTAGTAAGAGGCCCTGGACAAGGTAGAGAAGAGTACTCAGACTAAGTTCTTGGTCCATGTATGCTAGTGGATTCAAGAAACATCCAAAGGCAGCTCTACAATGTTATCTTCATCCAGAGAACAACGTGTATGGATGATGAGAGACAAAGGACTCTTACAAAGAGCAAGTTTCTTTAAATCAGAGGTTCTTGATCTACTATTCACAAACAGCAAAAAGATTCATGGATAGATTTCAATGAAATTAGTTTCCTTTTAATTTAATGTATCTCATTTTATGGGTAGCTAGAGGGTTCAATGGATAGAGTGCCAGACCTGGAGTCAGGAACACTCATCGTCCTGATTTCAAATCTGGCCCCAGAGACTTACTAGATCTTAGGAAAGTCACTTAACCCTGTATGCCTCAGTTTCCTCTTCCAAAATGAGTTGGAGAAGGAAATGGAAAAATCGCTCCAATACTTTCTTTGCCAGGAAAATTCTAAATGGGGTCATGAGGAGTTGGACAAGACTGAAACAACTGAACAACGACAACATCCCAAAGCAAAGGACCACCATTCTGCTTTTTGACAGTGATCAGTGCCTAATGTATGAGGGTAGGGATAGAAGGGAGCAGTGTTTCATTGGTCAAACCTCTCTTATTACATCCTTATTTCAATTGAAGGTGGAATAGAATGGAATGGTTGCATCACAGGCATAGGTAATTTTTTTCTGAAAAACAAAAAGATAGTCTTAGGTCTCCTGAGGGCATCCCATTTCCATTGGGGTATAACTCACAATGACCCCTCCTCTACCACTCCCTGTTCTATGCCTTGGTTTCAAATTCTGTAGAACAGAAAATAACTAAATGTAACTAGAACAGAACTAGACTCTTTTGTTTTTTTAGAATTCCACTTCTATTTCTACAACTATCTCCCATTGACCAAGGTTTGCCTCAGGATTCCTATCAAAATGCATGTATTATGGATCAGTTTCAGTCTTTTAGCTTATCAAATTTTGGTTTGTGGTTTTGGGATTTTGTTTTGTTTTGTTTTTGTTTGTCTTTTTCTTTTTTGAGATTGGGTCTTCTTACCTCACCCAGATTGAGAGTCAGTGATCACTCTCAATCAGACCCCATTACTGATCATCACAGGAACCAATTTGACTGGACCAGTTTTTTACTGAACTTAGTTCAAACATTCAATCGGTTTAGCTCACTGCAGTTCAGAATGCTAAAACTCAAATATTTGTCTTCCCTAAAACAGGTCACCATGCCTAACATGAAATCTTATTAAAGGGTCCCTTTTAGGAATCACTGAAAATAAAAACGAACCAAGGGGAGCATTTGGAGGTGAATTGGATTCTTTGGGGGAGAAGTCAAGTAATTTGCCAAAACCTTGCTTTATTTCAGGGATCATACAATCCATTCACAGCATGAGGCAAATAATAATAACTCCACCTGGGAGAAAGCAGATGGAGAATGCAATGATGTTGATCCTAGGACTAAGGATAGGAACCTTGAAATATCATTCTGTGAAAAAAGTCAGGTAGGCCAAAGGATAAATCTCTACAGATATGTTAAGCATTTCATGACTTTTTCAGGTTAATTTCAATCATCTCTGATTGCCATCACTTTTCTAGATTCACAGATTTTAGATCTTCAGGGAACTAAGGCTAAATATAGAATGTAGCTCTCGTGTCCTAGCATTTGGTGTGATATTCAGCTGTGAGATTAATCCTGTACATGTTTAATCTTGAGTGCTAGAAAATGAAATGACAAGCTATTTTTTTCAGGTAGAATTCCACCCTCCTCCTCCATTCCCCCCCCCCCCCCATGAATAATTGAGCAGATGGTCTAGTTCCCCTGACACTCACACATGGTGTTTACAGAAACCCTAGAAAGTGGTATAATTAGAAAAATAAAACCCTTTTTCTTTTGACAGATATGAAATTCTACCCTCCCCTCCCAAAATGGTTTTGATTTTTACTTTTCAATAAAACTTTGTCTGAATGTACAGCATGAATATCAGAGTTAAACTTTTGATGAAACTGACAAAAATTATAAAAATAATAGTGATACTTAGATCCAATGGAAAGAGTGCTGGACCTGGCGTCAGATGCATAGAATTCAAATCTCAGCTTGGCCATTTGTTACTTAGGTGAATTTGGACAATTCATTTTCTTCAGGTCCCAATTTTCTTAATGCTAAAAGAAGGAATGTGAATTAAATCAGGGGCTTTTACTTTTTCCTCTGTCATAGACCCTTTTAATGGTTTGGCAAAACCTGTGAACCCCATCTCAGAATAATGTTTTTAAATGCATAAAACACACAATGTTTAAAAAATTTTTAAATACAGTCATCTAATTATATTGAAAAGATAAATTTATAACAGTAATATAGTTAGTGGCAGGTCTAATATTTGGCAATTTCTTTGTAGTGATGAGTGTAAATGATATTTTGAGATATCTGCGGTAACTGCAATGTGATACGAAAATGTTTGTGATAAACAAAAAATAAATAAAATTTGATTTAAAATAAAGAAAGTACAGACAAGCAACCAGAATTGAAAGTAACTTGTAGATGTGTTCATTTCAGCAGTACAATAATCAAAGACAATTCTAAAAGACATGATGGAAAATTTCATCCTTATCCAGAGCAGCATCTGTGGAGTTTAATGAAGACCAGAATTTACTATCTTTAATTTTTAAAAGTTGTCTTATATATATGTTTTGTCTTTCTATAGTTTTTTCTTTATTTTGATTTGTTTCTTCTCTCACAACATAAATAACATGGATCTATGTTTAAGCAGAATTATACATGTATGGACTATGTTGGATTGCTTTCTGTCAGGGGGAGGGGGGAGGAGAAAAATATAAAACTCAAAGTCTTGCCCAAAAAATGATGTTGAAAACTACCATTCTATGTAGTTGGAAAAATAAATAAATGAAAAATTTTTTAAAAAAGTAAAATATAGAATTTATTGCATACTTAAAAAATTAAATAGCACAAAATGGAGACTCAGTTGCATATACAATCCTCTTTTTGTGTTCTGTTTTGTGAATGGAAATGTTCTTTTTGGTATGTAAGTTCAGATTTTTTAAAAAATAAAATGCATAAAGAAAAAAAGAAAAATCTATGCTAGTTTACTACTGATGATAAAAATCACAGCTGCTGCTTATGCTACTTTGTTGCACATATTCATAATTAAATGATCTTACTATGATACTTCTCTGCAATAAGAATAATATGTTTAGAGAGTGTGGCTTAGAGATCTCAAACAACCTAAAGATAAAGAATGAGGTCTTTTGGCAGGACTTTTATTATGTCTCCTGGGTAGGTGCCCCCCTAGGTTGGTGGAAATAAAAATGTGAGTTTTTTTCTAATCCAAGTTCATGGAGCACCTGAACTCTATGTACAGACCCTTGAGAAGTCTATGAACCCCAAATCAAGAACCCTCTGACCTAGAGGATTCCTTCTATCTCGAAATCTATGATCCTATTACAATGAATGAGTGATCATAACTCTTCCATGATTCTATGCAATACCTTCATGTCTTTCTGCCAAATTTTCATGAAGGGTACACCCAAAGTACATTTATCTTATCATTGAATAATAGCTTTAGAGCTGAACTGAACCTCAGAGGCCATCCAGTCTATTCTCCTCATTTTACAGTGGAAGAAACTGTTCTAGAAAAGTTAAATGACTTTGTTCAAGGTCACATTGGTAGTGTCCGAAGTGGTATTCAATAGTTTACATTTATTTAGCACCTACTTCATGTGATTTAGGGTCAACAATGAAGTATCTCTTCTATTACCTCACCATCACCATCACACCATTACCACCAACAAATTTTTTCTCCAATCCACTGTTTACAATATTCTTCTAAGAAAGATTTTATTCCTTTGGACTTTGAAATGTCTTCTTTTGGGGCAGCTAGGTGGCACAGTAGATAGAGCACTGGCCTTGGAGTCAGGAGTACCTGAGTTCAAATCTGACCTCAGACAATAATTACTTAGCTGTGTGGCCTTGGGCAAGCCACTTAACCCCATTTGCCTTGCAAAAACCTAAAAAAAAATCTTCTTTTAAAATACAAATATCTTTGGAGGAAAAGAGGAGTGCTATTGGAAACTATTCATAAATTTGTATGAATCATTGCATAAGCTTAATTTTCCTTGACTGCTAGCTGCTAGGATAAGGGCAGTGAAGGAAAAGAAATTTAGGTTAAGGAGAATTTTAGTATGTAGAGTGACTTGTTGAGTAGAGTGGACCTGGGTTTTCTGTGATGAGAGGGTCATTAGGAGAAAAAGGTAAAGTAAAGGGGGACAGGTTAATGAAAGGAAGTCTATTTCCCTATTTTGTTGCTGTTGAGTCATTTCAGTTGTGTCCAATTCTCTGTGGCAAAATCTTGGCAAAGATTGTAGAGTGTTTTTCCTCCTTCCTTCTCCAGGTCATTTTGCAGATGAGGAAACTGAGGCAAATAGGATGAAGTGATTTGTATAAGGTCACATAGTGTCTAAAGGCAAATCTGAATTCACGTCCTCCTGACTCTAAGATCTGCACTCTATCCATTGGACACCTAGCTGTCCATTTTCCTCTTATTGTATAATAATATACTGTGCTGAATTAATTACTCTAAAATTGTTTAAATCTGTCATTCCTGTTTTATCTGTTAGACTGTGAGTATCCTGAGGGATGAGATCCTATCTTATACTTCTCTTTCATCTGTCACAGTATTGGACATATGGTAGTTATTGAAGAAATCCTGGTTGATTAAATGATTAATTGTTCAAAGAAGTAGATTTGACTCTTACATTTGGCAGACTGAGTTTGTGAGAGTCAGTCTGATGGGGAGAGAAAGTTTCAGAGTCATGAAGACCTCAGTTCAAATTCTATCTCTGCCACATCCAGGGGCAAGTTATTTGACCTCTCATTGCCCCAGTCAACTCTTTAAGACTTTTAAGTTGCAGACAATATTCTTTTTTTAAAATTTAATTTAACGCAAAGAATAGTTTTCAACATTCATTTTTTCCCCCTAAGCTTTTGAGTTCCACATTTTTCTATCTCCCTTCCTTCTGCTTACTTCACTCAGCATCAGTTCAGGAAAGTTTTTACCTATTTTTCTGGAGTCCATCCATTCATGATTTCTTACAGAACAATAGGACTCCATCACATTCATATGCCATAACTTGTTCAGCCATTCCTCAATTGATGGGATCCCCTCAATTTCCAATTCTTTGCCACCTCAAAAAGAGTTGCTCTGAATATTTTTGTACATATGGGTCTTCTGAGAATAGGAATTGCTTGATTTTTTTTTTACTTTGCTCCTAGATGAAGGAAAACAGGATGTGGGTGGGGTGAGTGGAGTGGAACTACTCCCTTCACTTAGTCTATTCACATTCACATCCAACTTGCACCACACACAAAGTTTCATGGTCCCTACAAGATCTCTTAGAAGAAAAAGGAAAACCAGCAAGCATAAATTAGCAGAACAAAGAAGAGTTTCCATTGCATGGGAACATGGATGGGTGACTTTATGATATGTGATTGGTAAACCAGATGATGTGACAGGTGGGCACAGGCTCAGCATAGGAGGGATGGGAGGGTTCTGTGATGGGTGTCTGTTTCTTCTTCACTAAATATTGATCAGAGGTGACAGAGCTCCACTCTAGAAGAGAGGAAAGAGTTAGTTCTTCCTCTCCCCCTGATCCAAGTGAAATAAAATCATGTTCATATTTGATGTCCTTTCATCTCCTCTTTCTGAATCTCACTTCCACCATTTTTATTCTCCTTACCCTCAAACCCTCTCATCTTACTGAATTTAAATCTGACCTTAGACACTTCATTAGCAGTGTGACCCTGGGCAAGTCACTTCACACTACTGGCCTCCATTTCCTCATCTATAAAATGAGTTGGAGAAAGAAATGGCAGATTACTCCGATATGTTTGCCAAGAAAACCCTAATTAGGTCCACACAAAAATTAGACTACAGAAAAACAACTAAATATCCTCTAAGTGAGATCATTTGGGTCTTCATGTGAGCATCTGGCTAAGTGAAGTTTCTCATAGAGGTATGGCATCCACACCTATCATCCCCAGATGATAAATCTAGCTTCCAAATAACTACTTGATTCATTCTCTTGCTGACTTCAATTAGCTGTCACTGAAGAAAGTGGGCAGAATAAACTAGTTTATACTGCCTGGTGTTTAGAACAACTGGGTCAACTTAATGCCCATTGAGCACCTTTCTGACTCCTGAGGGAGGAATCAAGGCTTAATTAGATACCCTCTCAGCAAAATTTGCATTTGAAGATAAATTACCTCTGTTGTCCAGATTTCAAAAAGTCTTTTGGAGGTGTTAGATCTGTGGGCAGTTGGTTAAAGAACTAGGATCATTATCTCTTTTTAGGCAAGCTGCCCTAGGGTAAGTCGCTTGTCATCACTGCAGGGTCCAAGAGATCTTGTTACAGTACCTCAGTTAGTAACCAGAGCCATTAGATGTGAAGGTGGGACAGGGTCATTTCACTGGGTCTATCAAGGTCATGACTAAGTAGCAATTTATATTTCTAATTATAACAACAAAGGAATGGGAGATAAAAAAGGCTGTATCTAAATGAAACCTTATTCATGATCCAGTTTGCTTCCCATTATTCCATTGCCTCATTAGCAGAATATTCTGGCTAATAAAGAGATAGCAATCTATAATTTTTGTCTGCAGGAAAGCAATTTTAGGAATTTATTAATTAAAAAAACCACCTTCTCTAGCTTTCGAACATTTCCCAAACCCTCAGAGACCAGAGTTAAATATTCCATAACATTGATTTAGCATTGTTGCCAATGGATTGATAAGGTCAAATCTGGTCAGACTGTCTATGCCCTCCCTTCTCCAATTCTAGTAACTCAGTGCTTTACCACTCCATCTGAAAGAGTTCAGAAACTCTTTGAAGCCCCTCTTCTATGTGACTTCTCCAATTCTATTTTATAGCCTAACATTCAAGTGTCAGACCAGATTAAAGTTCAAGTGAATCAGTTCTCATCATCAGAGTTCAGCTGAGAATCCCACTCTTACCCAATGCTGAGAAGGGTAAATTCTCAATCAAGATTTATCCACTGTTTCCTTCTCCATTCCTTCATGGGACTATGTTTCTACTTCACATATGCACCTATCACATTCTACTTTTTATAAATTAATTTGTGTACTTTAAAAAAATCCAGATCTGTGACCTGGAATAGGGAATTCCCTAGTGAGGAAATTCTGTAATTATCTTATAATTTATAATCTTAGGAGTTGCCTAAAATACTGAGAGGTGAGATATTTTGGAGGTCAAACAGCCATGAGCATTAAGAAGTCAGAATTTGGACTTACTGAACTCAGAGTCTGGATCTTCACTATGCAATCGTTCCTCTCTGTACATATCTTATATCCTTGATTATATCATAAGCTCATTGTGAGCAGGAATTGGGTAGGACTTAACTGCTTCTCCATCTAGCACAGTGCCTGCCTCAAGGTAAGCTCCTTAATGTTTTTTTGAATTTTGAATAAATATGTGTAAGGGTAGGTATTCCACTTCTGCCTCAGTTAATCTAATCACAGAATTCTGAGACATTTTAATTCAATCAATTGAATGTCTTTATTCATAGAATCTCTCATATCCTTCTCTCTACTCACACAACTTCAAATTTAATTCAGGCTCTTATCATTCCTTACCCAGATTATCAATAAATGAAGAAATATTTATTAAGGGGCTACTGTGTGCCAGAACTATGCTATTTCTTTTCTTTCTTTCTTTTCTTTTTTTTTTTTTTTGGTTTTTGTAAGAAAATGGGATTAAGAGACTTGCCCAGGGGCAGCTAGGTGGTGCGGTGAATAGAGCACCGGCCCTGGAGTCAGGAATACCTGAGTTCACTTAATAATTACCTAGCTGTGTGGCCTTATGAAAGCCACTTAACCCCAATGCCTTGCAAAAACCTAAAAAAAAAACAAAAACAAAAACAAAAACAAAAACAAAAGAGACTTGCTCAATGTCACACAGCCAGGCAATTACCAAGTGCCCAATCTGGATTTAAACTCAGAACCTCCAGGGCTCTATCCCTTGTGCAAACTAGCTGCCCATCAGCACTATGCTATTTCAATAGCTTTTTAAACCAGTCCCTCTGCTTCAAGTCTTTCCCCACTCCAATCCATTCTTCACTTACCTGCTAAAGATGATTTTTTGAAAAGTGCAGGTATGGTCACATCACTCCCTTGCTCAATGGGTTCCAGTAGTTTCCTAATACTTCCAGGACCAGGGTGACTGCGCCGGAGCTGAGCTGGCCCGGGCCCCGCAGCAGCATCCCGCAGCCCCCGCAGCGCCCGGCCTCCCGCCGCCATGCCCTTCTCCAACAGCCACAACATGTTCAAGTCGCGCTACCCCGCCGAGGAGGAGTACCCCGACCTGTCCTCGCACAACAACCACATGGCCAAGGTGCTGACGCTCGAGCTCTACGAAAAGCTCCGGGACAAGGCCACGTCCAGCGGCTTCACTCTGGACGATGTCATCCAGACCGGCGTGGACAACCCAGAACACCCATTCATCATGACTGTGGGCTCTGTAGCTGGAGATGAAGAGTCCTATGAAGTGTTCAAGGAACTGTTTGATCCTATCATTGAGGACCGACATGGAGGCTACAAGCCTTCCGATGAGCATAAGACTGATCTTAACCCTGACAATCTGCAGGGTGGTGATGACCTGGATCCCAACTATGTGCTGAGCTTTCGTGTTCGAACTGGCCGGAGCATCCGAGGATTCTGCCTGCCCCCACATTGTAGCCGGGGCGAGCGCCGGGCCATAGAGAAGCTCTCTGTGGAAGCCCTGGCTAGCCTGGAAGGTGACCTGAATGGGAAGTACTATGCTTTGAAGAATATGACCGAGCAGGAACAGCAGCAGCTGATTGATGACCACTTCCTTTTCGACAAGCCTGTCTCCCCACTCTTTTTGGCCTCAGGCATGGCCTGAGACTGGCCTGATGGCAGGGGCATTTGGCACAATGACAACAAGACCTTTTTAGTTTGGATCAATGAGGAAGATTACCTGAGGGTCATCTCTATGCAGAAGGGGGGAACATGAAGGAGGTGTTCACACGCTTATGCAATGACTCAACCAGATTGAAACCCTTTTTAAGACCAAGAACTACGAGTTCATGTGGAATCCTCATCTAGGTTATATCCTGACATGCCTCTCCAACCTGGGTACAGGCCTACGAGCAGGTGTGCATATCAAACTTCCTCACCTGGGCAAGTATGAGAAGTTTGGTGAGGTGTTGAAGCAGCTGAGGCTGCAGAAGAGGGGGACAGGGGGTGTGGACACAGCTGCTGTGGGTGGAGTCTTTGATGTCTCCAATGCTGACTGACTGGGCTTCTCTGAAGTGGAGCTGGTACAGATGGTGGTGGATGGTGTGAAGTTGCTCATTGAGATGGAGAAGCGTTTGGAGCAGGGGCAGTCCATCGATGACCTTATGCCAGCCCAGAAATGAGCAGTTGCACCCTTCCCCCACAATTCTGCGCTTCCTAATTTATTGGATGAATGAATAACCATCCTTTCCCCCCGTGGCACCCTGGGGGGCTCTGGATGCAGCCCACCTAATCATGCTGTAGAGAAGTCTTCCTTCCATCCTTTGGTGTTAGAGTTTTATTTTTGATGGCTGAGATGTTGCTGAATGCAGAAATAATAAACTATTGTTTTGGCCTGAAAAAAAAATACTTCCAGGACCAAATTTAGACATCTGTTCAGCAAGCAAAGCTCTTCGTAATTGGTTCCTTTCTTCCTTTTGATTCTTCTTGGACTATACTATCCTCCATGTAATCTAGGATCCAGCTACACTGCCCAACTTGCTATTCCTCGATTGCACCTGCCATCTTCCATGTCAATGCTTTTGTACTGGTTGTCCCCTCACCTCTGTCCCTTACTTTTCCTGGTTTCCTTCATGTCTCCCTTCAAGTTACATCTTCTGGAGACTTTTCCTGATTTCCTTATCTGCTAATGCTTTCTGCTCTCAGATTACCTCCCATTTATACTATATACTTACACACTGTATCCTTCTCTGACTACTTGGTTATATACAAATTGTCTTTCCATTAGAATAGAAACTCCTTGAGAGCAGGGACTAGGGATTTGCTATTCTTTGTCAACCCAGCACCTACTAGGTGACTTGGGCATTAGAGGTACTCATTAAATGTCTTCGTTGGAGTGAGTGGGTGGGGATGGGGGAAGTAGGATGTGTGGGAAATGCTGGTGCCAACTTTGAGTAGCTCTGAAGAAGCCAACTGTTAAACTTTCAGTGTGAGCATCTACACCTTGGAAATCAGCAAAGGCTACAAATAAAGGCTTGATTTACTATTTTGTTTATTGTCATGGCCTTGATCTCAAACTAAGACCACTAACCCCTAAAGGAGAATGCTTGCAGAAAGTCACATATTAACAGTATTTATACTTTATTCTATTTTCATCTATTTAAAAAATATTTCCCAATTAGATTTTAACTTGTTTTTTTGCCACTGTGTTTGATATCTGTGCTTTAGACATAAGAAATGCAGATTTAATGCAGATTAATCTTTACAAATGTGTCATATATATATATTTTGGGGGAACAGCTCATTGTTAAAACATTTACCAACACATACATCCTGGGCCCTGGCTATCCTTGAAAGAATTAAAAAAGAGCCTGAACTCTAAAAGAGCTCCTGCCTTTCCTCTTTCCACTAGTGTATAAGCAAAAATCCAGTAGCAATTCAAAAGGTTTTTAGTCCTTTATAATCTTTAAAATGATTGGAGGTCCCCCAAAGAACTTTTTATTTATGTGAGTTAAATTTAACAATATTTACCATATTAGAAATTAGAGCATCTTAGCATTATTATGAAAATAGTTTTGATTTCATGTACACCCCTGAAAGGGTTTTGGGGACTCCCAGGGTTTCATGAATGGAACTGAAAATTGGCAAAGGAAGACTAAAGTTTCAAGAGCATTATCTAAAGCACAAAAAGTGGAAATAAGTACAAAGAAATAGCAGCATTACTGACTTTGCCTCCCTTCTGTTCACATAGAATCATACTCTTAACTATAGGTGTTCTGCCCAAAGGAATGTTACTGAAACCTGAAAAGATATCTTGATGTTTGCAGGCTAGATTTCTATCTTAACAACCATGTCCTCTTGGAGCCTTTTGTTCACATATTTAATTCTGGTGTTCACAGACAATTAAGATGTTTTTTCTTTTAAGCAGACAGGAAAACAGTTACATCACACCAGTACATACCCTGAGAACCATGGCCTTGGTTTAAATGTTGTATTGCTACCTCTTGTTGTCACATTAGAGTCATTACGTATAGTAGTTTCTTAATTCTTAGTTCACTGTGTATCAGTACATCTAAGACTTCCATTATTTCTCTGAATTTTTTATATTTATTGTTTTTTTGCTATACAATAATATTCCATCAAATTTCTATGCCATAGTTCACTGGACCATTATCCATTTGATTGGAAATAACATTATTTCTAATTCTAGCACAGAAAGTGCTGCTATGAGTATTTAGGCATTTTTGGGACTGTCATTGACTATAGAGGTATATATCCAATAGTGGAATCATCAAGTCAAAGAGGACAGACAACTTAGTAAATTTTCTAATACAATTAAATTCTTTCCCAAAAAGCTTTATCAATTGCCAGTTTCATGAAACTTGTATCAGTGTACTTGTCTTCTCATAAATCCTCCTTTAATGATTATTTCAAACTTTCAACATCATTATCTTTGCTAATTTACAAAATATAAGGCAAAACTTCAGAGTTGTTTTGATATTTTCTTCCAATATTAGTGATTTAGAGCATTTAAAAATAATGGTTGTTGATCTTTTGTAATTCTTTTAAAAAACTATTCCTCTTTTGATTGTGTATCTATTGGAGTTTAGTCCCTATTGTACTTTAAATGAAGTACATGTGCTTTAATGTTTTAAGGAATTTTTATATACATTTTTTTTCAAAAGTGTTTTACATTTTGATTCTTTGGATTTTGACATCCTCCTTCCCCATTGCTGAAGTTGCATGTTACTAAGAAGCAAAGGAGTCATCACTGAGAAGACTGGAGAATAGAAGAAATTTCTTTTTAGAGTCACTTACACTTCTCCCAAATTTTTCTATACCCCTCTAAAGTTAAAGTTAAATTTTTTTCCCTTTAATACCTAAACCCTTAAATATAGTGTCTATTTAAATCAATCAAATCTATCATTCAGTATTGCTGACTGACTTTTCAGAGAAATTGGTATCACAAAACCCCAAACTTTTAATCTTCCCTCCAAAGTGCATCTGGAAATGTATTTTCATGTTATGTAGACTAAGTACCTGAAAAAGACAAACTCAGATAATTATTTCCCATCTTATTTTACAATTGCGTGTTGCACTCTGAAGTGTGCCTACCATACACAGATGTTTAATCTATTTATAAACATGATAAATGATGTCCTGATGGCCTTGCTAGGTAGATAATACACTA
Organism: Macrotis lagotis; assembly: GCF_037893015.1. Taxonomy (NCBI): domain Eukaryota; kingdom Metazoa; phylum Chordata; class Mammalia; order Peramelemorphia; family Peramelidae; genus Macrotis; species Macrotis lagotis. The sequence goes on along the minus strand of NC_133659.1, from coordinate 154,214,011 downwards.
CTATAAATTCAGTGAAAAGGAAACAGATACCCAGTTCTGGTCCTACTGCCCAGTATAGGTATCATTTACACCATAATCCCATTGGGCCAACAGCCCAAAACACTCCTTCTGAAGCAAAATGGAACCAGACATGATGTGAGTAGGGAAATTAAGTCCCTGAGGACCCCAACTGGATGAATTTGGAAACACCTGAGACTTTGTAGTGTCTTATTAATGGAGAGAGGGACAGAGATATTGACAGAGACAGAGAAACACAGAGAGAAATATTTCTGTTTTCTGTTTTCTTTGCATATTATATTTTTCTCCCCAAAGAAGACTATGTATTTCATTTTGGAAAATAGTGATAAAATCGAGCTTGCATTCTTATGATCATTTTATACTTTTGGTATAATTAAGAGACTAAGGAAACAAGACAGGGAACCATCCCACTCTTAGGTCAGAGGAGGAGACGTTTATAATCATGAGATCTTAATAATAACAGCAAAAAAAGATAAATTTTTGGCACAAAAAGTAAAAACAGAGAAAGGCTAGATCTGCTGCTTGGAGAAGTTTTGTTTCTTTCTATGAAGCCTCAAGCAAGTCACAGCTTTTCTTGGCCTTAGTTTCCTTAAGTATAAAACAAAGAGATTATTTAGACTATCTTAAACTCTCCATTTATCTTTAAATCTATGATTCTAGGATATTATATATATATAAAACTCCAATTTGTGTATGGGAGGCTCATTGGCAGTTAGTTCTCCACTGGCAAATGCAAAAGATTTTTGATGACCATCATTCTCTTGGTTTTAAACTGCTCCAAGCTTTCTAGGATGTCCCAGAAAAGTCTGCATAAGACAATACTGCTGCAAGTGTGGGACAACATGTCAAATTTTGCTTCTTTCTGATCCTGTATCCTTGAGTGAGATCATTGAGAGAGTTAGGGAGAGCAGCATAGATCTTCCCAAATTTATGCTGGTAATTGTTCAATCCTAGAAAAGTCCATAATTCTTCTGGGTGCTTTCAATGTGGCCAGCAGAAGAGTATGTTGATCTTTGAATTGGTGCTTATTCTTTGCTGAAATACTATGTGATCCACAGACTTGAAAGAGGCTCTGAAAAACTGGCAGCTATTAGTATCAGACTAGCTTATTTTAATCTGTTATCCTTCCAAAGGCAATTATGTCTTGTAGGTAGAGCAGCACTTTCATGGGATTCATACTGCTAACTCCATTCTCCATAAACTGTTGAAAAATAGCACATGCCTCTGAAATGTCTTGAGGCATATGCATAAACTAGAAAAAGCCTCCTGAGCAGATGATTTCTATTTTCTCTTTTTCAGTCAATAAATATTAAGTACCTACTGTGTGTCAGACAGTAAGAGAAATGCCACTATCAGAATTCCAAGGTAACCACTGCATAAACCCAAAACAAAATCTAGCCATTCAATACTGACTAGGAAGATAATCCAAGGTCTCTTGGATTTCTGGCTTTCCACTTCAGTTCTCTTGTTCAAAGCCCAGAAATCTACCTTCTCATGTGTTATTTGATATTACTAGCTGTGTGATATTGGGAAAGTAACTTAACCCCCTGGCCCCACAAAAACCAAATAAATGACTTACTACTACTTACTACTATTTGATAAACCCAAAGACCCCAATTTCTGGGATAAGAATCCACTATTTTACAAAGACTTCTGGGAAGACTAAGGAATAGTATGGCAGAAACTTAGACACAGACATTTTATATGCTATGTCGAGATAAGATTGAAATGGGTACAGGATTTAGACATAAAGGTTGATACTATAACCCAATTAGAAGAACAAGGAATGGTTTTTGTATCAGATATATGGAGGGGGGGGGATTTATGACAAAATCAGAGATAGAGAACATTATAAAATACAAAATGAATAATTTTGATTATATTAAATTAAAAAAGTTTTGCACAAATAAAACCAGTACAACCATGATTAGAAAGAATGCAGAAAGATGGGAAGCAATTTTCAGTTAGTGTTTCTGATAAAGATCTCATTTCTAAAATTTATAGAGAACTGAGCCAAATTTATAAGAATTCTTCAATTGTTAAAAAGTCAAAGGATATGAAAAGGCAGTTTTCAGATGAAGAAATTAAAGCTATCTATAGCCATATGAGAAAATGCTCTAAACCATTATTGATTAGAGAGTATCATATCACCCTATCAGATTGGCTAAAATGACAAAAAAAAGGAAATTAATCAATATTGGAGGGGATGTTGGAAAGCTGGGGCACTAATGCCCTGTTGGTGGGGTTGCTAACTGATCCAATCATTCTGGAGAGCAATTTGGAACTCTGCCCAATTGACAGAAATAAATAAAACTGTGCAAAGCCCTTGATCCAGCAATACCACTACTAGGTCTCTATTCCCAAAGAGGCAATAAAAAGGGTAAAAGATCCACATGCACAAAAATATTTATAGCAGCAATTTTTATTATGGAAAGAATTGGAAATTAAGGGGATGCCCATCAATTCAAATCCGACCTCAGACACTTAATAATTACCTAGCTGTGTGGCCATGGGCAAGCCACTTAACCCCATTGCCTTGCAAAAACCTAAAAAAAAAAAAGAAATCATGAATGGGAGGACTTCAATAAAGCCTGAAAAGCTTTGCATGAGCTGATGCTAAGTGAAGTGAACTGAACCAGGAGAAAATTGCCCACATTAACAGGAACTTTGTGTGATGATCAACTATGATGGACTTAGTTCCCCTCTCAGCAGTTCAGTGATCACTGACAATTCTAAACAATGTGATGGAAAATGCCATGCACATCTAGAAGAAAAGAAATTATGGAATCTGAATGCAGACCAAAGCAAATGATTTTCACATTTTTTTTTTAGGTTTTTGCAAGGCAAATGGGGTTAAGTGGCTTGCCCAAGGCCACACAGCTAGGTAATTATTAAATGTCGCAGACCGGATTTGAAGTCAGGTACTCCTGACTCCAGGGCCAGTGCTCTATCCACTGCGCCACCTAGCTGCCCCGGTTTTCACATTTTAAAATTTATTTTATGTTTTTTTTCTTTCTTATGAATTTCTTCCCCATTAGTTATAATTCTTTTTTATAACAGACTAATATGGAATCTGTTATATGATTATATGCATAATAATGATAATAATAACGCTTGTCCTTCATTCTCAAAGAAGACCATGACATTAGAGAAGTGATGTCATGACAAGCACATGAATTGGGTTTGAGTAAGGGAGTGCTGTGCTAAGCCACCAGCCTCACTTTCTCCTCCAAAGTCATCTGGGTCTAATGATCAGATAGGAATCAGTTCACTATTATGGAGAGGAGGCATGGAAGGGAGAGTAGTAGAAAACAGAGGAATTCAAAAGCTTAAAAAAAAGATGAATGTTGAAAACTATCTTTGCATATAATTGGAAAACACAAAATAAAATAGTATTTAAAAAAGAAATAAAATTTTCATCAGCACAAGCAAAAATAGACACTTTCTTGAATTATTTATGCTTCAGAGGTTCAAAAGATTTTGCTACAGGAAATGAATGAATGAAATTTGGTGTCTAGCCATAAAGATTGTATCAAAAGAAAGTAAAGAAGAAGGATGGAAAGAAAAGAAAAGCAGTTACTCCTATTTTCAAGGGCATTTTTATGTAGTTAATGTTCAAATTCTTGATCTTGGTGTTCTGCCAGGTGGGACTAGTAACCAGTTAACAGAGTATGCTTTCTATTCATTAAATGCCTCAGACTTGTTGGTATAATTGCCTATCAACTGATAACTTGAATACTAATTTCAGTGATTCAAAGCAAATTTCTTTTAGAAAATGTTGAATACTAGCAGGATATTGGTGGGAGTCAGACACACATTTGCAACAGCTGTATTAATCATTCATTGAATGTTCTTTCAGTTAATGTGGGAGTTATAAAAAAATTTTTTTCAAGGGGCAGCTAGGTGGCGCAGTGGATAGAGCACTGGTCCTAGAGTCAGGAGGACCTGAGTTCAAATTTGGTCTCAGATACATAATAATTGCCTGGCTGTATGACCTTGGGCAAGTCACTTAACCCTACTGTCTTGTAAAAACTAAAAAAATTTTTTCTTCAATTTTTTATCACATTTATCTGGTATGAGAAGACAGACAAATTATTTATGTCATCATAGAAAAATACAGCCACATTCTGTTGTAATGAAACACAGGATTTGTGAAACCGATGCCTGCTCTTTGAAGACTATATTCATGTTTCAAATTGTGCTATCAACTTTAAAAACTTTACTGATATATTTTGTTCTTATATCACTTTCATTTGTGAATATTTCAATCCTCTCTTCCCCTCCCAAGGAGTCATCCCTTAAAATAAAGAATAAAAAGGAAAGAGAAAAGAGCATTTCAGCATAACTAAAATATCAACCAGAACCCATACTATGTTCCATGTTGATAGCTCCCATCTCTAAAAGGAAAAGTCAGAACTACATTCTTCTAGTTTTTCCTTGGTGACAAGGATAGTAATTATAATAACATAGCATTCAATTTTGGTTTTATTTATTATTGTTCTTTCCATTTATACTATTGTAGTCATTTGTATTTTTTGTTCATGGTTCTACTTAATTTATTCTGTATCAGTTCAAATAAATCTTCCCAAGCTTCTCTGAATTTTTTGTTGTTTCTTAAGATACCATAATATTCCATCATATTCATATTATTGTCTGACTCTGTGTAGCCCCATTTAGGATTTCATGGCAAAGATACTAAATTAACTTGCCATTTCCTATTCCAGCTTATTTTACAGATGAGAAAATTAAGGCAAACAGGGTTAAGTGACCTGCCTAAAGTCACCACTAGTAGGCGTCTGAGGCTAGATTTGAGTATTCCTGATTCCAGACTGGGTGCTTTATCCTCTGGGCCACCTAGCTGCCCTTATCACATTAATATACCATGAATCATTTAGTCATTCTTCACTTAATATGAATCTCCCTTTCCCCAAGTTCTTCACTCCTATGTCAGTGTGGCTATAAATATTTTAGTGTATCTGGGAACTTTTTATTATCAACATCCTTAGTATATGCATTGCATGAGATCTCCAGGTCAAATGGTCTTAGTATTATTCCAAATTGCTTTCTAGAGGGGGTTCTATTTGGGGAAATTTAGTGTATTAGTATGCTTGTCTTTCCACATTGCCTCCAACACTGACTATTCCAATTTTTTGTTCTTTTTGCCAATTTGTAAGGTGTGAGATGAAACTTCAGAGTTATTTTTCTTTCCATTTTGTTTATTGTTGATGATTCAGAATAATCTTTTAGATATAGGTTGACAATTATATAATTGAAGTTGCTACTGTTATTTTTATTGACACATTTTATTTCAACAGAGCAGACAAATATGAACAAACTTACAAATCAGAAACAAATTATATTCTTCTAAGAATTGTTAAAATAAAATAGTCTCAAAAAGGTGATTCTGAATGATCAAATAATCACATATTTCTCTAATTTATCCTTTTCTAAAAGAAAGGCTGTATGCATTTACTTCAACTAATACCGATTCATGTTATTAAATTTGTTTGGTTGCCACTTTATATAGTCTTGATTTACATTAATATATTCATTTTATGTACATATGTATATACTTTCTTCACTCTGCACCACTTCAAATATCTTTTCACCTTTATCTGAGTTCTTTATAATTGTCATTCTTTATTGCAAGAATGTATTCCATATAGTCACCAAACTTTTAAAGGTTCACCATGTACTGTGCTAATGCTAGAGATACAAAAGGAGATATGTAAACAATCAGTCACATTCAAGATATATGTGGGATATTTGGAAGGTAGTTTCCAGGGAAGGAACTAGCAGTGGGCAGTGTAAGTGGGAGAAAGGCCTGCTGCAGAAGATGAATTTTTGAAATATGTCTTGAAGGAAGCCAGGGAAGCTAAGAGGCAGAAGTAAGGGAGAGCCATCATTCCAGGCATGGGGGACAGCCAGCTAGCACCCAAGTGGGAGATGGGAGAAGGAGTTTTGTGTGAGGAAGATAAAGTAGACTGAATACATGGAGGAGTATAAAATGTAAAAGGAATGGAAAGGTAGGAGGGACTGGGTTATAAAGGGCTTTAAAAACTTGCTACCTTCTATCATTTAACCTGGAATCTCTGGGAGGTGTGTTTGTGGGGGTGGGGTGGGAATGGAATTATTTGGAGAGGACTTGGAATCTTTTTTGAAAGCACTCTTTTTACTTTGTACTATAATATTCTTTTTTTTTTAGGTTTTTTGGTTTTTTTAGGTTTTTGCAAGGCAAATGGAGTTAAGTGGCTTGCCCAAGGCCACACAGCTAGGTACTTATTAAGTGTCTGAGACTGGATTTGAACCCAGGTACTTCTGACTCCAGGGTTGGTGTTTTATCCACTGTGCCACCTAGCCACCCCCAATATAATATTCTTTTTAGTGACTTTTACGTTTAAATTCTGCCTCAGACATTACTAGTTGTGTGTCCTTGGTCAAGTCACTAAACCCTAGTGCCTCAGTTTCCTCCTCTGTAAAATGAGGTGAAAAAGGAAATAGCAAATCACTCCAGCAGCTTTGCAAAGAAAACCCCAAATGAAGTCACAGAGTTAGACATGATTGAAACAAGTGAAAAACACCGAGTTCTTAAATCACCGAAAAAGGAAAGATGGCTAACCAAATGAGACATTTTGAAAATATCTGAAAGTATTTCTTTTGCTAGGTCTGTATTCTTTGAAAGATTTGCATTCCATGCATTTTGAAGATTTGACTATGCAAAATGACAACATTGTCAAAGAGATGAGTGTGTCAGCAGAAGCCACTCCAAAATCCACCATCTAGTGATTTTTTTTTTTTTTGGAACTGGGAGTTTTAGAATTTCTTTCTAAAAACTTCAAGGAGAAAGATGCTGAAAGGAATGGAGCCAAGTTAAAAGTTGGAGTGAGGGAGATGTTTTCTATCTTTATACCAGGTAGATAGGTATTGATTTATCTGGTAGTTTGGTCTCCCAACTTTCTCCTTCAAAAGAAACAAAACCTTTGGTCACTATTGCTGTTATGGCAGTGATGAGGTTTTTTTTTTGTTTGTTTGTTTGATTTTGCTACATTGATATGGCCATATCCCCATCAGAGTCAATTTCTAACAGTGGCCCTGAAAGTCTGGAAAGTGAGTTTTTCCAATTCCTGAGAGTAATTCTTTTGAACTGCTTGGTAGAATTTTCCTTCCCTCGGAGTGGAGCAGGGTAGGGCTAGAAATCTAAAGCAGGAACAGCCAGTTTCTACTACTGGTTTGCCAGACTCTGGGCTAATAGAATAAAATAGGAACTGTCCCTCCCTCTTTTGCTCTCTAATTCTCCCTTTTTTCATCATTTATTTCATTCTTTATATAAACAAACTAGCAACCACTAATCTTAAATACATGGTTATTATTAGCAATGTGGATTGAGGTTTGGGGAAATAGATAGGTCTAGGTAAGGCTACTAGGTGGTTCAGTGGATAGAGTGCTATACCTTGGATTAGGAAGACTTGTTTTTCTGAGTTCAAATCTGACCTTAGACACTAAACTGCTTTGTGAACCTTTGCCTCAATCTCTTCATCTGTCAAATGAGCTGGAAAAGGAAATGACAAAGCACAGGAATTTAGGTATTAAGTGAGAGAGAGAAATTCTTCTACATGACAATAAGACAAAGGTAATATCTGACTGAAGTTACAAACCAAGGCAATTTGTGATAGTGTTCTTATACCAGCTCAAATTGATAAACCGGTGTAATTCTAAGCAGAGATAAAATAATATAAGGTGAGTCAAAACATCTAGATGTGGAATAAATATGTTAAGACAATTCTGACCTAGGTCAGGGAGGTAGATTATAGTGTGTAACATGTAGAACCATTTTGGGTTCTTTGCAAGTGTTTACTGGCAAACTCTCCCTTTTTTGAATATAATATCCAGGTATTATTAACCTTATTTCAGGCATTAATAACTGAGGGGAGGGCCGCTATTACTCTGGCAGTGCAGATGAGGATTTACACAAGGAACATCACAGATCACCAAGGATAAACTTTAGGTGTCCCCAGACATTGTGAGCTTAATAGAGTAGTTCTTCAACCTTGTTTGTTTGGTTGGATTTTGCAAGGAAATGGGGTTAAGTGACTTGCCCAAGGTCACAAGTTCTTTAACCTTGTACAGGACATCTCTACCACCTCCACATCTCCTCACTCATCACAAACATTCATCCCATATGACTCATCACATATATTAACATGCTGTCATTAGATTTTTACGTATCAGTGCTATGCTCAAGGCAGTTGTGAACAGCAATTCTGTCTGTAATAATGCTTCAGTTTTATTACATTTTATTTGTTGAATCCTCATGAATATTTTGAAGATTTATATTTGTAGCATGAGAATTTGTCACTTTTTAGTTTAGAAAGGACAGATAGCTGACACAGTGGATAAAGTGCTGGGGCCTGAAGTCAGAAAGACTCATCTTCATTAGTTCAAATCCAGCCTCAGACATTTACTGGTAAGTCACTTTAACCCCATTTGTCTTGGTTTCCTCCTCTGTAAAATGAGCTAGAGAACGAAATGGCAAATCTTTTCAGCATCTTTGCCAAGAAAACCCCAAATGGAGTCATAAAGAGTCTGTTATAACTGGCCAAAGCTTAGAAAGGATAATGAGTTTCTGATTTGTAAATCTAATCAAATAGGTTGTAGATATCTAGATATTAAATAGATACTGGGGTAGCTAGATGGCGCTTTCTAGCTGTGTGACCTTGGGCAAGTTACTTAACTCTGCTTGCCTAGCATCCAGGAACATCTCTAGTCATCCTAATTCATTTCTGGTCATTGAACCCAGATAGCTCTGAAGAAGAAAGTGAGGCTGATTATTTAGCACAGCCCTGTATCACTCAAATCCAATCCATGTGCTTGTCATGGCATCACCCCTGATTTCATGGTCTTCTTCAAGAATGAAGTCAAACATCATCATTAAGTAGATGCTAAATTTTTGCAATCACTAGTAATATGTTGCACAATTTCTGCCACTTCATTACACAATCTTCATTAAATAAGTTCAGACTTGTTAAAGGTTTATCTTTCTGTAATTTCTGGCAGCAATGATCTTAAATTAATCCTTCTATTTCTTGAAACAAATTTGAACAATCCAGTCATTTATTCATTACTACTTTGTCAATGTATCATTTTTTGTTTGAGTTCATGTAAATATTGCTCATGAAGTATCCTTTATTTCTACTCCTGAATTTTGCCTGTTTCATAGTCTCCATCCGGAGGTGAACCATGCTTGGTGGCATTCAGCAACTACTGTGGCATATGCCTGTTGTCAGGGTTTAGGATTTCTTTGTGAAATGAGTTCTCTTTATTGAAAAACTAATTCTAGAAATTTTTTACCTTTTGATTGTTTGGTCTAAGAAAATCTATCATTCCTCTTCTTTTTTGGTAAAGGATAGCATGTTAATCTTTCCTTAGTTGCTAAGGGATGATGTACCTTATATTTCATTAACACTGTAAGGGATTCCCCCCTGCTGATTTTGATTTTACTATGCTAAAAAGTATATATCATGTCTAATACTAGACAGATACAAATTGCTTTAAATGTGTTTTTCCTGTTGTGCTGGGACCTCAGGGGCCTAGTTTGTCTCTTAACAAACACAACCTCAACTTGTTTCTTGCTAGTTTTCAGGATGTATGTGTCTTTGGTCTGAAGATTACCAAGACATTTTTATCATTTCCATTCATTCATTCAGTCTGACCTCAATAATTAAGTTCAATGTCTTCAGCCTATATCCTTTCTGGGTGACCATTAAGAATTTTATACTTATGAGGTTTAAATCTCATTTTGATATTGTTGGAGAAAATTAGCTGTCAAGTAGCTGTTTGATGTGATTTTCAGTGAAGCTTAAAATCTGATGTCCAATTAGAACAAATGATTACTATGTTACAGGGGCATTGCTCTCTTAGTCACTGTTGTCAAGATTTTTGCCAAAGTCCTCCTTAACAGGAGAAACTTTTACCTGGAAAATGATCATCTACCTGAGAGTCAATGTAACTTCAGAAAGAGCTGAGGGATGGTCAATATGGTATTTGCTGCCCAACAATTCTGGGAGGAATGCAAAGGGCAACAGCTCATAGCTCTGTATACAATGTTTATAGATCTGACCAATGATAATGTCAGTCATTAGGGTTTATGGAAAATTATGTCAAAGTTTGGTTGCTTGGAGAAGTTCATTGTATTGTGTTTCACTTTCATGCTTGCCCAGGTTCTGGATAACAGACAATGCTCTTGTACTTTCCCAGGCACCAATGGAGAGAAACCATTGCATGCTCCTCTACTTTTTAGTATAATGTATTCAGCCATGCCATGCTTTCAAATGCCCTCAATGAAGACAAACACGGCATCCAGGTCAGGTACTGCACTGATGAAAAAATTCCTCATCTGAAAAAGATTGCAAGCCAAGAGCAAGCCAAGACAAAAACGGAGGGAGTGTTGGATCACAATTTTCTGTTTGCAGGTGGTTAAGTAGTCAATGTAGCCTCTGAAGTTGAGATGCAACAAAGTATTCTCTACTGTTTGTACTAATTTTGACCTCACAGCTAACACCAAGAAGACACAGCTACTACATCTGCCAGCACCATACCATTCATTGGTTATAGCAAATGAAGAAGTTTTGAATGCTGTGGATAAGTTCACTCACCTTGGAAGTTTACTGTCCAGGGATGTACATATTGATAATGAGTTTGACACACTCATTGCCAAAGTTAGCCCAGTATTTGGGAGGCTCTGAAGGAAAGTGTAGGAGAGAAGAGGTATTAGACTGACAACCAAACTGAAGATCTACAGAGCCATATATTGGCCTCATTGCTGTATGTCTGTGAAATCTGGACAGCATGCCAGCACCATGCCAGGAAACGGAATAACTTCTAGTTGAATTGTCTTAGGAAGATTCTGAATCATCTGGCAGGAGAAGATATTAGACACTGAAGTCCTTTCTCAAGCTAAACTGCCAAGCATTCAAACTCTACTATAGAGAATGAAACTCTAATAGGTTGGCCATATTGTTCAAGTCAAACATATACTTGCCAAAAAGACTATTTTAGAGTGAACTCAAATATAGCAAGTGTTCACATGGTGGTCAGAAAAAGTGATACAAGGGCACTCTCAGATCTCTCTTAACTTTGGAATTGATTGCATGACATGGGGGATACTGGTACAGGACAACGCAACATGTGTGAAGAGAAGGTGCTGTGTTCTGTGAGCAAAGCAGAATTGAAGTAGCTCAAAAGAAATGAGAGATGTGCAGATTTAGAGAAACTAACCCAAATGTTCGCATGGTCTATTTGTGCCCAAACTATGGTAGAGCATTTCAAACTCATATTGGTCTGATCAGTCACAACTGAATTGAGTGTAACATGCTTGACTCTAATATAGTGATCTCATTTTGGTCTTTTTCAAGAATGAAGCTCACATACACCCACATATACACATATACTTGCTTTTCAGTCAATAAATCATCTTGGAGAGGACCACAGTTACTGAGTGTTAGTCAGAAGAGTTCCCTATAGTCTTTCAGCAAAGCAACAGTGTGTATACTACCTTTCATAAGAATGTATCCCTTGGACAATTTTGGGGTATCTACGATGGAGAATATCATATGTATCCAGAGAAAGAAGTGCGGAGTTTGAACAAAGACCAAAGACTATTACTTTTAATTTTAAAAAAATTATCTCATATAATTTTGCTATCTCTTATATTTCATTTTTTCCCCTTAAGCATATGATTTCTCTCTCAACACATTCAACTTCGATCAATGTATAGCATGGAAACAATGTAAAGACCAACAGACTGCCTTCTGTGGGGGGTAGGGGAAGGGAAGTGAGATTAGAGGAAAAAATTTAAAAAATCAAAATAAATTAAAATAATAATAATAATAATAATAATAATAATAATAATAATAATAATGATGATGATAATGAAGGTATCCCTTGGACATTTCCAAACAAAAGTTCATACTCATAATCTCATCAAACTTATCTCACATGATTAATCCTCCTCCTTACAAATAGTAAACCTAAACCCTTATAAGCTGCCTTATTTTCAGAAAGGTGCTTTATATGAAAACTTCAAAGCATGTTCCCTTAGGCACTTTGTTCAACAGGGTTCATCTCTCACTATAATACAAAAAGTCCATAAGACAAATGTTATCTCTGGGTTAAGCATCAGACTAATAGTTTAATAAATCAGTACTGAATTGAATTTAACCACATTTTCCCTTTCCCATACTAGTTCTAAATTGAAATTCTATTATATTGTATTTGTTCCACTTTAAGAAGACTAATCATCAACCAAATGATCATTTAATCTTCATTCTCCTGTCTCCTGCAGAGAGATTACATAGAAGCAGAGACTCTTCTGGAACAACACAGCTCTGCAGTGGAAGATAATGGAAAATAAAAGATTGGCATTTGTCCAGTTTTTATGATTCATCAGCAGCCCTCAAGGTTGCACACTTGCCATCATTTCAACATTTCTCTACTTGGTATCAGCACCATTTCCATTGAATGATTTTGTTGGATTATCTTGCTCTCCTCCTCCCTGCCATGGTTTTATAGGTTCATTGGAACACATAATTCCTGGTTAATGAAACTTTTTTATGCAAAAAGATATTTTTGAAACTCATATATGTATGCATATGTATACACATTGTATATATGAATCTTATAGATTCACACATATACACATGCATGTATTGTGAACATATAACACATGTATAGAGACAAGAGAGTGGAGGGCTCTCTTTATGTATGTGTGTGATATATATGTGTATGATATATATGTGTGTGTTTATGTGTGTGTGTATGTGCGTTGTGTATGTGGAGTGTAGTAAGACCCACCTGTGGTTAATGTATGCCCCTGAAACCTGTAAGAGATGCTATCTGTGTGTGTGTGTGTGTGTGTGTGTTGTGTGTGTGTGTGGCACTCTAAGGAAGCAGAAGAGACATCTTTAATCTGTTTTTCCTCTACCTTTCTTCCAAGTATATTATTATTCCTATCAGGTCAAGAAGCAGTCATTGCTGGTTAGATTCTTGTCAAAGTCCTTCACAATAGGCTGATCCTTCACTTGAAAGATGGTCACCCTCCTAAGATCCAGTGCGACTTCATAAAGGGTCAAGGAACAGTTGATACAGTGTTTGCTGCCTGACAACTCCAGGAAAATTGTCAGGAACAGAAGAGGTCTAAATACAACACTTATAGATCTGATCAAGTCCTTTGATACCATCAGTGGTGAGATCTCAAGGAAAATTATGTCAAAATTTGCTTTGCTGGATAAATTCATTTGTATTACATGTCAGTTTCATGTTTGTCAGGGTTCTAGAGATTTCCCAGTCACCAATGGAGTGAAACAAGGATGTGTCCTTGCTCCCATGCTTTTTAGCATGACATTACCAAATGCCTTCATCGAGTCTGAACACAGTATCAAGGTCGGTTAACACACTGATGGTTAATTCTTCAATTTGAAAAGGCTACAAGCCATGACCAAAGTGGAGGGAGCGTTGGTGCATGATCTTCTGTTTGCAGATGGTTTGTACACTCAATGTAGCCTCTGAAGCTGAGATGCGACAAAGTTTGGATCAATTCTCTGCTGCTTGTGCTAATTTTGGCCTAACAATCAACACCAAGGAAACAGGTGCTCCATCAACAAGCACCACACCATTCATTTGTGCAACCATAGATTACAGAAAATGGGGAAGTTTTGAATACTGTGGATAAATTCACTTAACTTGGCAGTGTACTTTCCAGGGAAGTACACATTGATAATGAGGTTGACACCCACATTGCCAGAGCTAGGTCAGTATTTGGGAGGATCTGAAAGAAAATGTGGGAGAGAAGAGATATTAGACTGACTACCAAATTGAAAGTCTACAGAGCCATTGTGCTGATCTCATTGTTGTATGCCTGTGAAACCTGAAGTATCTACTGGTGCCATGCCAGGAAACTGAATCACTTCCATTTCATTTGTCTTACAAAGATACTGAAGATCACCTGGTAGAAGATACCTGATGCTAACTTTCTTGAGCTAAACTGCCAAATATTCAAACATTACTATAGAGAGTGCAACTACATGAGCTGGCCATGTTAGAATGCCAGACATACACTTGCCAAAAAAACTATCTTATGGAGAACTCACAAAGGGCAGACGCTCACAAAGGGTCAGAAGAAGTGATACTTTGACACCCTGAAGAGCTCTCTAAAGAAATGTAGAATTGATTGCAGCATGAGACACTGGCACAGGACCATCCAGCAGAGCATGTCCTTATCAGAGAGGGTGCTGTGTTCTATGAGCAAAATAGAATTAAAGCTGCTCAAAGGAAAAGTGAAATACAGAAGTATAAAGTAAACGCCTCAAGATTTCATGTGGTCTATTTGTACCCGATCTGTGAGAAAGAGCATTTTTTTCAATACAGAGTTCATATTGTTCTGATCAGCCACAATTGGACACACTGTAATTTATCTCTAGCATAGTGATATCATTTTGGTCTTCTCTGATAGTGAAGGACAAGAACCAACTAGGATAGAATATTATATTGTATTTGTTCCACTTTTAAGAAGACCAACTGATCATCAACCAACTGATCATTTAATCTTCATTCTCTCTTTTCCTGCAGAGAGATTACATAAAAGTAGAGACTCTTCTGGGACAACTCCCTTAAATATTGTTCATTTAAGGAATATGATCAGATTCTAATTTTATCTTTTGGAGAGAAAAGAGGACAATTTGCTCTAGAACCAACATTTGACCCTTTCTCCATCTATTACCAGTTCCACAATGAAAACACAAAGTGAATAGTTAAAAAAAATCAATTTTTTTCAGATCATAGCAAATCAGAAATTAGAAAAGGAAAAATAGGAGAATGGGCAGCTAGGTGATACAGTAGATAGAATGCTGGGCCTACAGTCAGGATGACACATCTTTCTGAGTTCAAATCTGACCTTGGACACATACTATCAGTGTGACTCTGGACAAGTCACTTACCCCTGTTGTTCCTCTTCTGTAAAATAAGCTGGAAAAGGAAATGACAAGCCTCTCCAGTATCTCTGTCAAGAAAACCCTAAATGGGGGCAGCTAGGTGGCATAGTGGATAAAGCACCAGCCCTGGAATCAGTAGTACCTGGGTTCAAATCTGGTCTCAGACACTTAATAATTACCTAGCTGTGTGGCCTTGGGCAAGCCACTTAACCCCATTTGCCTTACAAAAAACCTAAAAAAAACCCTAAATGGAGTTACAAAGAGTTGGACAGGACTGAAATGAATGAATAACAGTAGCAAAAAAATATATAGGAGAATATATACCAGACAACATAGAATGAAAGAACTTTCCCTTTAGGAGATGATGACCCAACTCAGTCCAGTTGAATATGCCCCTCAGTCCATTCATGCAGCTCCATGTTACATTTTATTATTATACTCAATGGTTATATGGGTTATACTGTAGTCATAAATAAATATTAAATTCTATGTGTGGCCCTTGATAAGGTTTTGTTGGCCAATTCAGTCCAGAAGAGCTAAAAGGTTAGACACCATTGGTCTAGAGTCATAAACTGATATTAGGGACATGATGGAAACTACTGGCTCTTCACATGTCATCCCAGAATATTTTTCTTTAGCAACCTTAAGTATGGTTGGCTTCATCCATCTTCTCTTTCAAAACTGAGAACCAACTCAATAGTTAAAGGACACTTGAAGGCTGACCAGTTCCAAAGGAAAGACTGGCCCCAAAGAGTCCCCTCCCCTAAAAGGAGACTAGCTGAGACCCTAAGCTCTAGCCTTTCAAGAACTCTACTCCACTGTACTCATAAGGTAGGATCTATATCTCCAACAGTAAGGAGTAAGTCCCATAATAATGGGCTTTAGGGAAAGAGATTAGGGACTTAAAGCCTTGAAATGACTTAACCACATTAAGGTAGCACCAAATTTAGGTCTTACTGAGTTAATGATAATAAAGGACATAAGGCTCATTTTAAAGCTTGTAAAGTGCTATACACATTAATTTATGTGAGCCTCTCAACAACCTTGAGCAGTCAGTAGTATTTTCCTCATTTTACAGGTTAGCAAACTGATGTTCAGAAAGGCTGTGATAGTCTGTATGGAATAAAGTATCAGAGAAGGGATCTGAAACTAGGCTTTTCTTACTCTTGGTATTGGATCTAGGCCTGAGTTTCATTCTTGCCCAGTAGAACTCCATTGATTATCCTTTCCTGAGGACACAAATCCTAACCTCCATAAAAACCCAAACAACTCCCAATCATACCTTGGTGACCCCCAAACAAAGCATATCCTCCATGAAAACCTCAAATAGCTCCCAATCCCTATAGAAACCATACCACTCTGACTCCTATATCCTATAAAAAGACTTGTCCTTCACATTATCACTGCTCAGATCCAGCCTGTTTACTTTCCCTCAATAAACAGCTTTGCATTCACTTCTATTTCTAGCCCCATATTCCTTTTACCCAGGGTTCACCTTTTGACTTTTCACATAGTACAACACATTTTCCACTAACACACTTTTCACTTTGTCATGATAATATATTATTAAAGAGTCGTCTACTGAATTTTCTCTGTGAGCCATTATTTTTTGAGACCTTTTGCATATCAGAACAGTTTCTTCTTTCTCTTCCGGGGAGAACCTGAAGGCACTGAATTTTGTAAATGTGAATCACAGAATAACAGAATTTCACAAAGAATCAGAGAGAATTTGAAGATTAACCCTTAAAAACAGCTATATTGCTGAGGACCATGGGTTTGGGGGGAGGGGCAGTTTTTCACACAGGCATGTCTATTGGTTACCTATTTCTGATGTCACAAGCAAAAAGGTTACAGGGACACAATCTAACCAGACTCTCTAGGGAGACCTCATGGGGTTAGAAGTTTCAATATGAATTATTATATGAAAAGTTCCAGGAGGGAAGATTTCAGAAAAGGGCCAGGGAGGGTAAGCCAGGTAGATGAACAGACTTAATCATTTATGAATCTTATGGGTATCAGAGAAGCCCCCCAAGCCAGAGGTTTTTGAGTCTACCACAACTTGTGTGTGAGATGTGAGTCTGCAAACATCATTCAGGCCATGTATACCTGGAGAAGAAGGTATACATAAAAAGGTATATAGTCAAGAAGTGAGACCAGGGGACAATGGATGGACAGACAAAGCTGTGCTGGAAGCACTTTCAGAAATTAAAGGAAGGGCCTCCAAGATGTTGGGGGAATCCACTACTGGCATTTACAGAAAGACATGGTAAATAACCCCAAATGAAATTATTATGATCTATTCAAACAAAGGGAGAATCCAGACTGATGAGTTCATAAGACTTCAGTCTACTCTTTCAATCTGTTGAAATCTTATTGGATGTTACTAAGTAATAAAAAGAATAGTTAGGGAACAATGACCAAAAGAGGATAGTATGGAGATAGCTAGGTGGCTCAGTGGATAGAGCCTGGACCTGGAGACAGGAAAACCTGAGTTTAAATTCAGCTTCAGATACTTAATCTTTGTGTGACCCTGGGAAGTCACTAAACCTTATTTACCTCAATTTCCTCATCTGCCAAACAGGTAGGAGAAGATCATGGTAAACCATTCCAATATTTTTGCCGAGAAAAAAAAAAACAAAATGAGATAAAAAAGAATTATGCATGACTAAACACAACTCATTATCATCTAGTTCTCATCACCATATCTTGTTCATCAAAATATCATGGGAGGGGGCGGCTAGGTGGTATAGTGGATAAAGCGCCGGCCTTGGAGTCAGGAGTACCTGGGTTCAAATCCGGTCTCAGACACTTAATAATTACCTAGCTGTGTGGCCTTGGGCAAGCCACTTAACCCCATTTGCCTTGCAAAAAAAACCCCCTAAAAATATCATGGGAGACTTTTGCCAAATATCTTACTGAATTCTAAATATTACTAGTTATGGCATTTCCCTCCATTAATCTAGTGATGTTAAAAAAAAAAGGGATGTGAGCTCCTTAGCACTTATCTATCATTGCTAGATGGAAATGAAGTATAATGTTCCAACAACCTCTGAATTATGGGGAAGTCCTGAAAAAGTCCTCTGTTGTAGATCTTTGTATACTGCATTCATAAAATATAAAGGTCCCTTTTTAAAAGTGTTATTTGAGACCCCAGAATTAAAAGTTATACCATTGATTTAAAGGTCTAGGTGTTACTTGCTCTACCTTTGTAGTCTTGGTCAAAACTGGCAGTGTGTTTTATTGAAAAGAACACTGGATTTGGAATCAGGGTTTTAGGTGAAAAGCCCTGGATTTGTTATTTGCATCTGTGATCTTGAATAAATTAATCTCTTTGAGCTTCAGTTACCTCACCTATAAAATGACTGGATTAGAGTAGATTATTTCTTCCAGTTCTAAAATTATGACCTTATGCTGTTAAGCAGGGAAGAGAAGGCAACAAGCAAGCTAGTCATTGTGCTAAGAACTTTACAAACATCAATCTCATTTGATCAGGACAGTTCTTATAGCTACTAGTGTTCTCAAAAATACCTGTTGAGAATTAAAAAAAAGTTTTCTTTCTTAATTGTGGTTGACTCATCATCAACAAATCCATATTAAGTACATACTGTGCTTGACAAGTTTCTGAGATTAATTTTTGACATGTTCTATAGATTAAACCTGATAAAAATGACTTACACTTTGTCATTCTTGTAGAATTTGATGGGGAGTGGTCCATAATTGGTAGATACCAGCACCTATAATAGAATATATAAATATATATATATTATAATATTACCTAATACAGTGAAGATTAGTGGGGGGATTGTTGCTATTCAAAGGCTGAAAAGTTATGCTGAGTTCTAGGTCTGCATTGGTCTCATCTTGACCAAAGTCTAATTCATTATAGGAATACTCAATCCTATGTTCCTTGTAGGAAAGCATCTTGCAACTTTCTGAACATTTTTAGTGATAGGGAGCTTATTATTTATAAAGAAGCCAATTCTATTGTTTGATGGTAGTAGAATATACTTTTTCATCAAAAATTCTTCTGTCCCTCTGACATTTTAATGCCTACTGTACTATGCAGTAGGCATTAATGTTTTGTATGAGGAGAAGTAGAATTTGGGGAGTTATAAAGTTTAGATACAATACTGCTTTTTAACTTGTAACCAAAACAATATTATCTCATTTTTCAATGCTACACCAAGAAATCATGGTGGATTATGGTAGGATAGGAGAGACAAGAGAAACACATTCTGATAATTGTAATACATAAATTTCTGTTAATTAATTGATATGAAATTTGCAAAACAGAACTATTTTTAGTTTAGTTTAAAAGACAAAGTGGGTTAGAGGTTAGAAAGGAAAGAATCCAAGCTTAGGGAACAGAATGAGCAAAGGTAAAGAGGTGGGAAACTGAAGGGTGCAAACCCAAAACCAATTATTTCGGTCAGAGGTACTACCTTTTATCTAGGCTCCCACATTTGATGTGAACAACTATTAATCATGATGGAGTGCAGAATATGTAGCATAATAATAGCTAAAATTTGTGTAGTGCTTTAAAATTTACAAAACACTTCACATATATTATCTTATTTGATCCTCACAATAACCATTCAAGGCAGATGCTGTTATCATCCTCTTTTTGTTGGCAACAATATGGAAGATGAATTGAAGATTGAGAGGCTATGAAGATGGGAAGACTTGGAAGAACATTATTGAAATAGTCTCTCTGGGTATTAAAGTTTATTTGACACTAGTGAGAAGAAGGAGGACTCTGATGCAAGAGATAATGCAAAAGGAGAATTGACAGGAATGGTCACAGATTTAGTATGAAAGGTAGAAGGGAGAACTATTATAGCTAATACCAAGTTGTTTTAGAAGGCAGAAAGAACCAAGAGTAATGGGTGGCGGTTACCAAAAAAAGGTAAGTTTAAGCTTATTTGCAAGTCTCTTAACAATTAGAACTATACCAAAATAGAATTGGTTGCTTTTTTGGAGAAAATGATTTCCTCATCCTGGTCTTCCAGCAGAGTCTAGATGATTACTTATGTATATTACAGAGGCAATTCCTTTTCAGGAATTGTTTGGAGGAGACAGACACTTAAGTCACTTACAATATTGAAATTCTGTAATTATGATGTCAAATTGTGGTGCCAATGATAGAAATAATGAAATTAAGAGGAACAAGTTTCAGGGGAAAGACAGGATTTAGAAAGTTGAATCTGGGTTGGTAGTGAAGTGCCAAGCTGTCAAAGCTCCAGCAAAAAAAAAAAAGTAATGCTTCCTTACTTCTCTCTCTCTCTCTCTCTCTCTCTCTCTCTCTCTCTCTCTCTCTCTCTCTCTCTCTCTCATGTCTGTGCATTTGTGTGTATGTGTGTGTGTGTGATGTTGTAGTGGGTGGCAGTGGCAGTGATCAGCAGTGTCAACTACTACACAGAGAATGAGGACTGTAAAAAAAAGATACTGAATTTTCTGATTAGGAGGTCATTAATAATAATAAAAATGGAATAATAATGGAAAATAGGAAATAGAATAGGTGAATGCTGATGAGTAGAAGCTGGATTGAAGAGGCTGAGTAAAGAGTGGGTGGTAGGGGGAGTAGGGGATTTCTTCTGGTTGAATCATTAAGATGATCCCATTTCCTACAGACTCTTTCAGGCATTATATAGGTGGCTGGGGTGGGGGGAGGGAAGGGAAGTAGCAGTTAAATTAGTAGAAATGTAAAAAAGGATTTATGACAGTTTTTGAGAAAGATATATAAAAATATTATAGAAAGGTCAGTTATCATGACCATTTTTTAAAAATTATTTTGCTCTTTTCATATTGTTCTAGTGAAGTAGGCTTTTATCTGCTGCAAGTATGGTAGAGGTAGAATTCAGGGTGACAGGGAAGAGAAATAATTGGAATAGTCTCTGTAGGGAATGAAATAGGGAGTCAATAAGGAAGAGCAGAAAAAATGTTGAGTAGCCAGGAATCAGCTGAATTTACAGACCATATATTTGTAGCTAATAAGAATAACTTACATATACATATACATACACACACACACACAGATGTTTAAGGTAATAACTATAAGGTAGATTGTATAATAATTAGCCACATTGTTCAGATGTATTTCAGACATTAAAAGACTTGATCACAGTTAGTAAGTTTGGATGCTGGGTTTTGAATCTTGCTTCAGGTTTAAGACTCAAAAATTGTATTTTAACTCTATGCTGCTAAATACAGTCTTATGGTACAGTGGAAATAAGACTAGATTTGGAATTAGAGGATCTTGGTTCAAATCATAGCTTTTCTACTACTACTATCTGCATGACCTGGGTAAGTCACTTAGCTGTTTGAGTCTCAGTTTCCTCATTTGTAAATTGACAGTTTGATTAGATGACCTAGAAAGGTCTATCCCATCTCTAAATCTATAATCCTATGAATTTTTGTCAATTGCCACCTTCCTCTTTTGTACTACTGTTTAATTTTTGAGCTTTAAAGTGTGAATTTACTACATTGATCTATCTTAAACTTCCTTACCTTGTTTTGTCTTGCATTCTAGACTGCCAAAGTCATTTACCTCCATTCTGCCATTTATAGCATTAACTATAAATATATAAAACTTGGTGACATTCATATGTTTGGTAAGACTTCTATTTATTCTACTCATTAACAAAACTAAGATCAAGATATTTCATCTTTACAGTGTTTAGTATATGTATTACTACAGGAGAGTGGGCTTCAAAGTGATTGATTTTCATACTTGTGCTCCCCCCTCTCCTCATCTCAGTTGTTGAGATAAAAAAACAAAATGGCAGTTGACCAGAGAGATCAATTGTTAATTTGTAAATCTGTTAAACAAAATACAAAGGCTTGTTTATGATTAATTATCCCTTTACAAAATGAGAAGTTTCTCCAGTGGAATTAGGGAGCTTGACACTGGCTGAAGACTGACCATGCTCATGGTCACCTTTAGAAAGCAATCTGCCTATCTGCAGTTCTGTAGGTATGAATTACCCTTGTCACATGTATTCCCCTAGATCACTCTTAAGTTTGTGCCCATTCTTCTTAATGACACTGTGTATATTTGAAGGAGAATGAAACTGTGTTTATGGGTACAATGTTAAATTGTTACTGTTCTTCCTATGCCTTTGTTTTGAACTAATTTTGTCTCTGGCTGGTTATTAAAAGGTAGGTATAGCAATGTGTGGGTTCCTGAGTTTTGAGAATGTAGATCCACAAAGTCATCTTTTCCTAGGAACCCAACCTTTTAAGCAAGTACTATTTTGGAAGAGGAGTAGATACATTAGTTAACTCTATCAAAAGAAAAATTAAGAAGTCTGATATGACCTATTTTTAGCAAATTCATGTTGAATTTTAATTCTTACTATAGCCTTTTCTAAATACTCGTAAACAATACATCCTAGAATTTTCCTATTGATTAATGACAAGTTTACTCATATTTCTAGTTTAGTCTTTATTGTAATTTCTAGAATATAATTTTTTTCTCCTTAAAAAAGGGGAAACTAAACCAATTTTCAGTCTAGTTTCAATCAGTCACTAACATTAAGTGCCTATAGAAAAATTGATGAAATCAGTGGCTCAGATAATTAAGACATATCCATTAATTAAAGCCTTGGATAGAAGCATATTGTTTACCTGTTCCATTTACTGGGGGGAGGGAAGGAAGTATCTTTTTTTTAGTATTCTAAGAGACTCTAAAAATCACACAAAAAAATTTCTTGAGCACAAACTCTATGTACTGAGAATACAAAGTACAAAAGACCTTGAAGATTGTCTGGTCACTACTGTCTCATAGCTTTTTTTAATATTTAATATTTATTTATTCTCATTTTGTACAAATAATGCTTTTTTATACATTAATAAAATATTCTTGTTTAAGAGTAAACAAAACACCCTCTCCCCCCAAAAAATACAGACTCACTTGAGTGATAGTGTAAAGGGGAGAGAAAAAATTAAAATTAAAAAAATAATAGTAATAATTGTAGGTATGGCCAGGTGGCTCAATGGACAGAGCACCAGCCCTGGAGCCAGGAGCACCTGAGCCCATATCCGGCCCCATACACCCAACAATCACCCAGCCGTGTGACATGCAAGCCACCCCAACCCCACTGCCCTGCAATAACAAAAAAAAAAAAGAAAAAAGACCCCAAATAAAATAAAATAGTAATAATAGTAGGGATGGCTGGGTGGCGGACAGAGCATTGGCCCTTGAGCCAGGAGCACCCGGGTCCAAATCCGGCTTCAGACACCCAATGATCACCTTGCTATGTGGCTCCAGGCAGACCACCCAGGCCCATTTGCCCTGTAGCCCCCCCCCCCAAATAATAATAATAAAAAATGTGCTTAAGTCTTTGTTCCAACACCAACAACTCTGTCATGGGTGGATCACATTCTTTATGATAAGTCCATCGCAAAAGTTACTTCCATATTTTTCCACCGTTGCCATTGCTGATCGCAACTCCCTCCTTTTGTATTTCTCTACTACCATGTGCTATATTTTCTTTCTCCTTTCACTCTGACTCTGCTGTAGGGTAGCTGAGTGGTGCAGCAGACAGATCCCTGGCCCTGGGGCCAAAAGGCCCTGAGCCCCCCTACCATCCCTTAGGCCCAGCATCCACCTGGCCCTATGGTCCTGGACAGGCCTTCCAATCCCAGCCCCTTGCAAGAAGTAAAAAAGAAAATGCATCATATCTGACCACTCTCCCCCCATGGTCCATCCTCTCCTCCATCACTCACATCCCCCCCTTCCCCCTGTCTCCCCCCTCCTTCTTACTCCAGATGCCTATACCCCATTGAGTATATATGCTGTTTCCTCTCCTAGCCACCTCTGATGAGAGCAGAGATTCCCTCATTCCCCCTTGTCTTCCCCCCTTCGATATCATTGCAATAGCTCATTGTAATAAAGAAAAATCTTCTTATATGAAATATCTTGGCCTATTCCCCCTCTCCTTTTTCTTTCTCCCATTACATTTCCTTTTTTTCTATTGACTCCATTTTTACACCATATTTTATCTTCAAATTTAGCTTTCTCCTGTGCTTCAACTATAAAAGCTCCTTCTACCTGCTCTATTAACTGAGAAGGTTCATATGAGTATTATCAGTGTCATTTTTCTATTCAGGAATACATGCAGTTCATCATCATCATCATTAAGTCCCTCATATTTTCCCCTTCTCCTCCAATCTCTATATTTCACCTGAGTTCTGTATTTGAAGATCAAACCTTCTGTTCAGCTCTGGCCATTCCAATAGGAACATTTGAAATTCCCCTGGTTCATTGAAAGTCCATCTTTTTCCCTGGAAGAGGTCATTCATTTTTGCTGGGTAGTTGATTCTAGGTTGCATTCTAAGTTCTTTTGCTTTCCAGTATATTATATTCCAAGCCCTACGAGCTTCCAATGTAGTTGCTGCTAAGTCCTGTGTGATCCTGACTACAGCTCCACGGTATTTGAATTGTGTCCTTCTGGCTGCTTGTAATATTTTCTCTTTTACTTGGGAGTTCTGGAACTTGGCTATAATATTCCTAGGGGTTGGTTTTTTGGGATCTCTTTTTCGGGGGGATCGATGGATTCTCTCCATTTCTATTTTGCCCTCTGCTTCTAGAATATCAGGGCAATTTTCCTGTAGTAATTCTTTGAAAATGATGTCAAGGCTCTTTTCCTGATCATGACTTTCAGGTATTCCAATAATTTTTAAATTATCTTTCCTAAATCTGATTTCCACATCAGTTGTTTTTTTCAATGAGATGTTTCACGTTTTCTTCTAATTTTTCATTTTTTTGGGTTTTGAGGCATTGAGTCCTGATTTCTGCTAAATTCATCAATCTCCCTGAGTTCTATTCTTTGTCTGAAGGATTTGTTTTCCTCAGAGAGTTTTCTTATTTCTTTTTCCATCTGGCCAATTCTGCTTTTTAAAGCATTCTTCTCCTCAATAACTTTTTGAACTGTTTTATCCATTTGACCTAAGCTGGTTTTTAGCATGCTATTTTTAGCATTTTTTTGGATTTCCTTGACTAGGCTGCTGACTTCATTTTCATGTTTTTCCTTCATCTCTCTCATTTCTTTTCCCAGTTTTTCTTCTAAATCCCTCATTTGATTTTCAGAGTCTTTTTTGAGCTCTGTCATAGCCTGGTCCCAGTTTCTATTTTTCTTGGAGTCTTTAGATGTAGGAGCTTGTGTTTCTTCATCTTCAGACTGAGTATATTGCTCCTTCTTGGGATCATAGATAATGTATTTCTCAATGGTGTTCTTCTTTTTCCTCTGCTTGCTCATTTTCCCAGCCTAGGCCTGTTTTTGGGGTGCTTCCTGAGCTTTTGGGACACTCCCACAAGGGTCTCAGTGTGTGAGGCTCTGTCCTCCCTCCTGGTCTGTGAATGACCATATGTGCCCCGCTCTGCTATGGGGCTGAGGTGGAGGGGGCCCCCTGCTGTTCTATGGGGGGGCCTAGACTGTGATCAGGATCTGAATGTGGTCAGAGCCCTAGAGTCCTCTTCCAGGGGCAGAGGACAGAGCTTGGCAGTCTCTCTTCACTACCCTCCCTCAGCAAAATGGGCTCATGCCCTGGGGGCTCCTGCTTACCAGCTCTGCCTGCTTCTCTGTTTCCTGGATCTGGGCTAAGGTGGCCATGCTGCTCCCTGTGTGCCCTGAGGGCTGGACTTCATGTGCTCGCTCTGGCAGAGGTCCCCCACTGTTCCCCCATTTTGTGCCCAGGGCTCCCAGGGGCATAGCTCAGGAAACTCCCTCGCTGCTGTGAGCCATGGCTCCCAGCCCCCTGGGGCTGCCTCCAGGAGGCTGAAGTTCTTTAGCTCTAGCAGGCCACCCCTCTGGAGGGCCGCCCCTCCAACCCAGGGGAACAGAGCCTTTCTGCTCTTTTCCAGGTTACCTTGAGTAGGAGAACTGCTTCACTGGGTCCCTCTGTGGGTTCTGTCTCTTGAAAATGTAGTTAAAGTCCTTAGTTTCAAAGATTTATGAGAGAGCGCTTAAGACATGATCTGCTCTGGTCACCATCTTGGCTCCATCTCCTCAGAGCTTTTTCTCAAATGGTGGTGGGGACACAGGAATTTGCATCTAAACACAGTTAAAAAATAAAACTATATTCCTAATAACAACTATGAACAGAATTAAAGCATTGTTCAATGGAACCTACCAACAACTTGGTGGGCTGGTAGTAGAGAGAATGTGGAATATGGCATCATTGGATTTGGATTTTAATTCAGACTCTGTTGCTTTCATTCTAACTATGCTAAATGCATTATTTGATCTCTCATATCTCTGTTTCCTTTTCCATAAAATAAAACCACAGAACTATATAATTTCCAATGACAAAGTACATAATATGTCTTTTGTATTTTAAATTTTATCATCCTATGAGGTAGAGGGCAGCATAACCATCACTATCTTTAAATCTTTATCTCTATCTTTAAATGTAAATCCTCTTTTATAAAAGTTTCCTTTCCTTTGTAATGGTTGCTTGCATACTGATATGAGTTACCTTAAAAAAAAAGTCAGTCATGAGCTTTGAAGCTGTTACATCAAAGTAACTTTGTATACTTTTTTGTAGCTACTAAAGTCATATAATACAAAACACTCAAGGAATACAGTATAATGAAAAGTGGGTTTTCAATTGGCTGAGTTGGCCCAGTAGTACTGCTTTAGAGATCTTTGAATTTCTTAATAAAATGGTAATGATGATACCATTGACTTAGAAGAGGACAAGTAGTTTTGAAAACAAGACTAATCAACTAGCATTTTAATAATTATCACTGTGTTCCAGACACTGTGTGTGTTGGGGATACAAAGAAAGGGCAAAAACAATTCCTCAAAGAGGGTTCAGATTCCAATGGAAGTGGGATAGAAAACAACATGAAAACACCATCTATATAAGATAAAGATATTCCCCAAGAGAAGGCACTAACCTTTAATAAGAATGACAAAGAGTTTTTTTCCCCCAGAAGGTAGGATTTAAGCTGAAATTTGAAAGAAGCAATGGTAGGCAGGGAGGTCATGAGAAGGGAAAGCAAACCAGGTAAGGGGATAGCCAATCAATTGATCCAAAGTTGAGAAAAGAAGTAAAATGTGCTGACTCAAGGAGGGCAATGCTATTGGATCATAGAGTACTTGGTAAAGTATAAGAAGGCTGGAAAAGTTGGAGAGCCCAGGT
The DNA here is from genome assembly GCF_037893015.1 of Macrotis lagotis. Lineage (NCBI taxonomy): Eukaryota > Metazoa > Chordata > Mammalia > Peramelemorphia > Peramelidae > Macrotis > Macrotis lagotis. The sequence continues at coordinate 154,186,862 of NC_133659.1, read as the reverse complement.
TATGAAGGGATTTAAAAGTCAAATAGAGAATTTTATATTTATGTAGTTATCTTGGAAGTTTCAGGAACACATTGAATAGAGTGGGATGGGTGGTATGGTCAGATTTGCACTTTGGGGATATCATTTGAGAGTTAAGAGGATAGACTGGAGGGGGAGAGAGCCTTGAGGCAGAGAGAGACCCACAAGCAGGTGATTGCAACAGCCCAGGCATGAGGAAATAAGAGCTAGTGGTGCTTGTATGCTTTAGATAGAACAATGTGTACATGAGCTACATTAAGGAGGTAGAATTGATAGGACAGATTAGATACATGCAGTGAGGGAAAAATGAGTTGATGGTAGTTGTGAGACTGGGTGCCATTCACAGTAATAGAGAAGTTAAGAAAAGGTGAAGGTTTTGGAGGATTGACAATTCATTCTGTTTTGGATATGTTAAGTTTAAGATGTGTATAGAATATTCAGTTGGTGATGTGAGATTCAAGGTGAATAGAAGATTTGAAGCTCAATAAAGAGAGCTGAGAATCATTCGCATTGGAATGATAACTGAATCCATGAGTTCACTGAATCAATAATTGAGAGGGAGAAGAAGAGTTCAGGATAGCACCCTTGTTAGCCTCCTTGGCCTGGATGAATATATAGCAAAGTAGACTGAGAAGGGAAGAGGACCAGAAGAAACCCTCATCAGTGAAATTGTAGAGAAGAGAGTATCAAGGAGGAGTGTAGTTGACACTGCACTAGGTCAAGGAGGGTAGTTGATACTAGGTCAAAAGAGTAAGACAATTCTAAAAGATTTGCAATAGAAAGCTACTCATATTCAGAAAAAGAATAGAATCTGAATACAGATCAAAACATTTTTATTTTTCTAACTTTTTTCCTTCTTATGAATTTTCCCTTTTGTTTTGATTCTTTCACAATGTCAGTACTACAGAAATAGGTGTAACATTGTACACATTATAACCTATATCAGATTACTTGCTCTCCTAGGTTGGAGAGAGAGGGAAGGGTGAGAGGGAGAAAACGTTGCAAAAATGAATGTTGAAAAGTATCTTTGCATATAATTGAAAAAATAAATTTATTTTTTAAAAAGATTTTAAAAGATTCAGTAATTAAAAGATCAATAGTAACTTTGGAGAAAAGAAGTGACTTGAATGGTGATGGTGAAGGGATTTCAGCGTTCTAGAATGTATTTCCAATCAGTGTTGACTTAAACTAGGTGAAGCATGCTGAACCTGAAGTCAGGAGAAAACTATTTTAATCACATCAGTAGTATCACTATGGGCCAGAACACAACTTCTCATCTCTAAAATGAGGGAATTTTATTAGAATCTGATCTGATACAATGATTGGAAAAGCTGTAAGGTCCCTTCTATCTCCTGTGAGATGTGCCTTAACAATTTTACAGCTAATAAAACTCAGAAATCTCAGGCCAGTAACCTGCTTAAGGTCCAAAACAGATTAAGCGGCAGGCCAAGACTGGGACACAAAATTCCTCACTCGCTGTTCTCCTCACTTTCATTAGACTATGCTGCAAATCGATGTGGAGCGGCCTCTCTGGCACACCACTTTGGCCCCAGCTTTTAGGAGATCATCTAACTCAAATGACGAACATAGGCTAGATGCTTTTGAGTTTCTGCATTGGAGAGCACAGAGGGGGAGACCCTCTTTATCTGGTCATTCACTGAGCCTCATCACTTAGGTTATTGAGGGAAGAGGGCTAGTAAGGATGTGGGGAGAGCGGGAAGCTCTCTTTATAGAATACTCTGGAAGCAGAGGTCAGTGGCCCAGGGTTGGGACCTTCTGGAATGCGATACAATTATACATCTCTCCATCTTTTCTGAGCAAACCAGCCATGGATTCACTGCCACCCCCAAGGAAGACGGCAAGGGTGGGAGGTTGGAGGGGGTTGGGGGAGAAGTGCGGAGGGAGGCGTTTGTTCCGGGAGGGATTTAGGCGGCGCTTTCGCTTCTAATCTGCTTCGAGAACATCTGCCGCCGCTCCACTTGTCGGTGACATCTTGCTATGGTGGAAAGGTTTGGAGACTGCACGCTTCGGGGATCTGCCTGCGTTACCACCCAGGTCGCTTTGCCTTTGGAGTAAGGGGCTGAGCTCGCGCGGCAGGAAGGGAGAAGATCCAGGAAGGCTTGGCCGAAGGAGGTAAAAATGCACCCTTCCCCCTCGAACCTCCCTCCCAGCCCCTCTCCCCACCCCCTTCCTCACGCCCCCACTCTGCGGAATGCTCCTGGTCTCCAAGCCTCCCCTCCCCCCAGATGAAGCCCCTCAGAACTCCGTGGAGCACCTGTCTTGCAGCCGTGTCAGGGCTTCCCAGGTCCCTCCCCCAGGCCCCTCCAGGGACGTCACCCTCTTGCATCTTCCCTTCAGCATCCTCTTCGCCATACAAAGCAGCCTCCCTCGGGTGCCCGCGTGACACCCATCCGCTCCCCCCCACTTTGCCCTCCTCGCTTCCTCCCACGCCCTCCAGACGCCCCAACCTCTTCCTCCCTCCCTTTCTACCCCCCCCCCCCCCCAGATCCTCCTTTCCCCGGGCCAGAGGAGACCCGGGCAGCTGCCCGGGGCGAAGGGGGGGCGCCAAGCTCCTTCCCTCCTCCTCCTCCTCCTTCCTCCCGGGGCTCCTCCCCCAGGCCCGCTGCGCCATGTCCAGCCCGGCCCGGGGCAGCCGGGCCCGCCTCCTCGGGGCGGGGCCCCGCACTTTTAAACACAGCAGCGGGAGGATGGCGGGGACCAGCTCGGGGGAGGGGCGGGCCCCGCGCCCGCCGGTGACCGGGGCTGGGTCCCGGGCGGGGTGCGCCGCAGGTGGACGCGGAGCGAGGAAGCCGCCGCCGGGGAGCCAGGCCGAGGAGGCGGCGGGCCGGGCCGGGCCGGGCCATGCCTTCCGGGAGCAAGGTGAAGAGCGAGTACATGAAGCGCTTCCAGGACCCGCAGTGGGACGCGTGCGGCCCGTGCTACCGCGAGCTGCTGCGCTACCGCTTGAGCCGGCGGCTGCTGGAGCAGACGCACGAGCCCTGGCTCTGGGACGGCTGGGGGCCGGCCGCCGCCTCGGACGACTCCTCGTCTTCGGGCGCCGGGGAGCCCCCCGCGCCGCCCAGCCCCCGGGGGGCGGCCGCCTCGCCTCCGCCTCCGGCCCCGCCCGCGCCCCTCCGAGCCGGGGCGGTGCCCGGAGTGCGAGGGAAGGGGCCGGAGGAGGAGGAGGAGGAGGAGGAGGAGGACGACGCCGCCGCCAGCCTCCCAGGTGAGTGGCTCGCTTTGGCCCTGCGCGCTGGCCCTGGCCCGAGGACTGTCTGGGGGGGGGGGGGGCGGAGGAGGGGGCGGGGTCTTCTCCCTCCGGCACACCCAGGATCGATGGATATTCATTCCCCCCCTCCCCCTCCCCTCCCACCCCCGGTACCGTCTACGCCTCACTCTGGTGAGGGAGGCGTGCACCTCTCCATGAGCAAAACCGGCCGATCTGCTGTCTTCTGCTCTCGTTGCCCCGGTAAGGCTGCTGGCTCTGGCGTCTTAATCTGGTGGTTGCTTGGCTACCTCCACCAACCGCCTCCGCTGCTAAAGAACAATAAGAAGCTAGTTTACACACTCATTTTGTTCCTTGACGTCTCCGGTTTAATGCTGCTGGAATTTGAATATGAAAAAAAAAATTTATCTCTTATTTTTTACGTTTTTCCAACGACGTCCCTTCCTCTTCCCCTAGTCTGACTTTCGTTCCTTGAAACAATGAATACAAAAGAAGGGTGTGAGGCGGGATGGGGAACGAGGGAACAAAAACTAAACCATAGGCTGCCAAATGTTCCTCCCCATCCATAAAGCTCCATCTCTACAAACGGGAGGGCGTGTTGTCTACTTTCTTCAGGTCAAGTTTAATGACTTATGAAACTACACGGAATTTAGCTTATTTTTATTATTCGGTACATTTACATTTTTATAGTTAAGATGAATATTTGTCTGCTTTTGCCCACTTTGTTTCTCATTAGCTCTTGTACCGTTTTCCCATGCTTCTCTGAATTCTTCATATTCCCTGTTTCTTAAGGACCCTTACCCCATTACTTTGTTCTCTTTATTGTCAAGGGTTCTCATTCCATTACATTAATGTACCATGGATTTGTTTGTTTGGTCCTCCCCAATAAATGAACATTTATCATTTTGTGTGATGGGCTTGACGTGCTGATCAGAAAATTGTTCTTTCCCCTAAAGTTAAGAGGGAGTCACTAAAGTTTACTGACTGGGGATATGTATCACTAGAGTGATATGTGATTTAGCAATAGTAATTTGGCACCTTGGAGAGGGTTGATGACTGGAGGCCAGGAAGACCTTGTTAGGAAGATTTTGAAATAATCTGGATGGCAGATGATGGATAGAGAGGAAGAGAGTCAGGAGAAATGCTGTGGAGAATCTTCAAGATTTAGCAATTTATAAGATTTAAGTCAAGAAGGGAGAGTAAAGAGTCAGAAATTGACTATCAGGTTGCTTACTTGGATGAAGGTGTTAACAATCTACAGAAATAGGGAAATTAGATAAAAAAACTTCACTTACAGTTTAATGAGTTTTATGCTTTTCTCCCTTCCTTATGTCCTTTTTCTTTCTTTCTCTATCCTTTTCTCCTTTTTTTTTTCTTTCTCTTCTAATTTATTTACCTAAGCAATGTTGCTCAGTGGAAATACTGAATGAAAAACATTCTTGTCCTCTTTGCTTGTTTTAGGGTTAATTAAAAAAGGAAGAAAGCCTGCTCACCTTCCTCCTTTCCTATTTATTAATAGTTTGAAGCACACTGTTTTGCATTGGAATTTGGACCTCACCATTTTGCATTTTTTGTATTGTTCACAATTATAGTTGAGAAATGTCTAAAGAAGATGTGACTTGACCAAAGTCACAGAGTTAACATAGCTTGCTATAGAAACTAGATCTCTTGACTTTTAAACCCTTGTTCTTTGAATTCAACCAACAATCAACTTGATTTTAAACTCCTTAAGGGCAGTCAGTGCCTGAGGTTCCCTTTCATTTCTGTTTATGGAGAACTCGTCACTAGTTCAAGGCTGATTAAATTGAGTATTTTGAGCTGATTGGATTTGTTTTTATTGCTAACAATCCAAAAGAAGACACTTTAGTTTAAGATTGCCTTTGATCTTGAGGAACACATTTGGGAAATCTTAATTTATGTTATGGGTAATTTTGCAAAATTATATTTAATATAAGGCAGCTTTTGGTATACAAAGGACATTGGTTTAAAAGTCATGAAATTAGTTTCTGTGACCTTGGGCAAATCAGTTAAACTCTTTAGACCTTAAGTTTCTCATCTGTAAAAAGAGCATTAGTCTAAATCAGTGTTCTCTCAAGTAGGAGCCAGTTTGAAGCCAAGGGGTGTGTGATCAATGAATTAAAGAGTAGGAAGATGGTTTATATCTCATCCTTTCAGCAGTGGATGGACTTGTTTGCAACTCATTACCACCCAACTCACCACTCTACTTCCTCTTGTGCAAACCCCCAACCTTCTCCCTTCTGGATTGTGGTGGCACCCACAGTAGCAACAGCAACAGTAGTAGCTGAACGGATGACATTGGGAAAATTCCATGCTTTTCCCCCCTCCAATCTCCCAGCACAACCTAAAGGAAAACAATTTACAGATAGAGGTACTTATTCAAAAAGTCTAGAGGTCATTTTTCTCTTAGCCATACCTTTTAGTCTTAACAGTGTATATAACCAGTTAACATAAGAAACCATCAAAGTAGTATGGTTAAAAAAATGCAGCATATCACAAAAAATGGCCTTAGAAGGAAGAAAAAAAGCAGTAGTAATGAGGCAGATGGAGGATGGGTTTTTTGCTAAATTCTGAAGACCAAGTATTAGCTACAGTTTGAGTGGCAGTTCAACATATATATTCACGATATAACTTTGACAAGCAGGAGCATTCTTAATTATAATTGGAGAGGGCACATATCTTGCTTGCCCTTCCCCAGGATCTTCAGGGATTCCCTATTATCTCTAGGCAACTGGGTAAAATAGGGAATAGAATGCTGGACCTGAGTTAAAATTCAGACTTACACTCTTACTAGCTGGATGACTGGGCAAGTCACTTCATCCCTGTTTGCTTCATTTTCCTTAACTGTAAAATGGAGATCGCAGCAGTACCTATATCATAGAATTGATGTGAGGGTCAAATGAGATAATATTTGTAAAATGCTCAGCACAGTACCTGGCCCTACATAAATGCTTTATTCCCTTCCCCATCAAAGATAAAATTGCAAATTCTTCAGTCTGGCATTAAAAAACCCTCACCTAAGGACAGATTATAACCTATCTTTCCCTCCTGATTTCATATTATTCCTATTTAAGTCAAATTCAGTACTTGCATTTCCAGCTTTCAAGTGTATGTACTGTAGATTTATTCTTTCTATAGAATTCTTACCTTCCTTTGGAGTCAGTTTAGGTACTACTTCTTCCAGGAAGTCTTCCTTGATTGTTATTTCTACCATTTTTATAGTACCCATTCCTTTCTAAAATTATCCTGTACTTGTTTGTTTGCATTTGGTTCTCACCCCCCTCCCCATTAGTTTGAAAATTCCTTGAGAACAAAGTGATTAGATGTGTGAGGTGATTAAGAGGGAGGACTTGGAGAATGACTCAACTGAGCTTTGGGACCTGGATGACTAAAAAAGATGGTGGTACTTTTGATAAAGTTACAGGGAAGTTTGGAAAAGGTGTGGATTTGGGTGGGAAGGAATAATGAGTTTTGCTTTGGACATGTGTTTGAAATGTCTATGGGACAGCTAATCCAAAATATCTGGGGCAATTGGTGATAATGGGAGATTGGAGTGCAGGAAAAAGAATAAGTTTGGTTATTCAGTTCTGGGAGTCCCTGGCATAGAGATGACCATTGAAGCTGTGGAAGTTGATCAGGTCAATAAATGAGAGAGTGTAGATAGAGGAAAACTAAACAAAAGGAAGCAGGTCAGAATAGAGCCATGAGCCATTCTCATAATTAGTGGGTATGGCATGAATGATAATCCTGAAAAGAAGATTTGAGAATGAGTAGTCAGAAAGGAAGGAGTAAAATTGGAAGTAGAGATACTGGGAAAACACAGAGAAGACACTATTCAGGTTGGCCAATGGTATGGGATAGTGCTGCTGGGAAGTAAAGAATGCTAATTGAGAAGTCTTTAGATTGGGTAATTAAGAGATCACTGATTGGGAGAGTGCTTAATGATGAGGTCAAAAATAAGATTGCAGAGGGTTTAGAAGAATGAGATGAGAGGAAGTAATGAATTTTTTAAAGGAGTTGAGCTAAGAGATAGAAGAGAATGTAGTATGATAGCAAACGGGTAATGGAATCTAGGGAGTTTTTTCCCTTTTCAGTTTTTGGAATAAGGAGAGTATCATTTCATATGGAATACTCATGTTTGAATGACCAACTTTTGTCTTTGCCCATGTCTTCCACAATGCCAAGTTATTTAGAGCAGAATCATAAAATATTTAATATTTGTCTTTTAAAATAGCTTTTTTTGCGGGGGGGGGGCAAGGCAACAGAGTTAAGGGATTTACTCAACAGTCATACAGCTAGGTAATTAGCTAAGTGTCTAAGGTTCGATTTGAACTCAGGTCCTCCTGATTCCAGGGCCAGTGCTCTATCTACTGTGCCACCTAGCTGCACCTGCCTTTTAAAATAGACTTATATGAAAATTATCTTCTCTTTTAAAATTATAATTTTTATTATTGCTTTGTTATTGAATAATTTTATTATTTGTCTGGCTGTTCTTAACAAAATAATTGATTTATAACAATTGTTAAATATTGAGAAAAAATTTCTCATGTGCAAATTGTATCTACAAATTCTCTAGTTTTTTTTCTGTTCTCATTCCAAAAGAAAATGTATGGGTTGCTCAGAACTGAATACAGAACTTTCCCCCTTTAGATTTTTAGTGTTGGAACTGAATCTCATACTCTAAAATTTTATGTTCCTATTAGAATCGACCAGCAGATAAACATGTTTTATTATCTTGCAAATGAAAATTTCTAAGATTAAAAATTTACGTGCTTACTGTGGTTAAGGTAGTTGTTGGGAACACAATATTTCAAAATAAATCTTTGTGTAGAATATGTATGTATTCCAGGAGCATGTACACCAGTTGTGAATACAGGTTAGAATGCAAATGAGAGTTGGGGAAAATGCTTTAATTGAAAGGATGAATTGCTTTCGTTTTGAATACAGGTGTTTTCCAAGGTTTCATAGGGAAAGTGGCACCTGTGAAGGGAGGGATTTTTTAAAAAAGATAGCAAAGGGGAGTCTTATTTCAAACAAAAAATGATGTGAGCAATAGCAGAAAGAAGGTAGAAGATGCAGTTAAATTTGAGATAAGGCTGTATTAGGTAGATGCGAGTCATCTTGGGGAGGACTTTGAATTACCAGGATCAGTAGTTTAAACCAAATATGGAATTAATACTTAATATGGTAGGCACAAGGGGGAGTCACTGAAGATGTTTAAATAGAGGAGTAAGGAGATAATAGTGCATTAGGAAGATTTCCCAAGCTCATATGGAGGATTCTAGGATGGAAGGCCATTTAGGAGACAATTCTAGGCATCTAGGTGAAAAGAGCTTAAGATCTCAACTATGCCGATTTGCAGTGGGAATGGATATCTATAAAGGCTGTCCCCTTATACCACTGTTAAGAGACTGAATACTCATTTGTATAGATCATGGACCCAATCCTTCATAATTCATCTATTGGAAAAAATAATGCTCTGTTGTATAGCTTTACTGGCATTTAGATATGGGATAAAGTTTCAACCCCAGTACCTTTATTTTGGGAATTCACAACTGGTTAGCTGAGGTAGTAACCATGAAAATGCACCCATTATTATGATATGAATAGTTGTGAAACTAAGCAAACCTGGGTAAATTTCATTCAGGAGGCTTCCAGGAAGAGGATTGATACAGCAAGTCAGTTTATTTTGACTATTTTAAGATGCTAGGTAGGTATAAAAATTTTCTCTGAAATAAGGCATTAAGGTAGTACATGTGTTAATCATGCAGAATAATTACTGTTTTTGTTTTGTTTTATTTATATTTGCAAGGGAGTATTAGTGGACTGCTTCAATAGCAGTAACACTGGACTTGAAGTCCGAAGCCCTGATAATGAATTCTTTGGGAGACTGGTCCCAGAAACTTGTTCTAAGCTCCAGTTTCTTCATTTGCAAGATGAGGAAACTGTGATGTACCATCTACTTACTAAATGTGAGCTATTATTGTTATGTGCAGGGCTGAGATTTCCCTTTTCTATCTTGGGTACCATCATTCAGCTGGGCTTCCATGTTAAACACATTGAATATAGATTTTTCTCCTCTTTAAACTTTTCCCCAATCATATTTCTAATTCTACCATATCTTTCTTATTCTTTTTTTCTGTTACTACCTTGAGTCAGACCCTCATAACCACCTTAAGCTTTCAGTAGTCTTCCAACAGGTCATTGCCTCTCCTCTCACTTCCAATTCATGCTTCATATAAGATTTGATCATGTCCCCTCTGCTTAAAACTTTTAGGTAACTCATTGCCTTAAAGCCTGGTATTCAAAGTTCTCCATGATTGTGCTATATATTATTCTAGTGTTATTTCAGATTATGTCTCCCCAATACATATGCTCCAGTCAAATTAGGTTTGTGTCATCCATTCTCTTCCTTGACCATGTCCCCTAAGTCTGCATTGTGCTCTCATCTGTTTGTTGAAATCCTATCCTCCTTCTAGGACCCAGAAGACATATTGTTTCCTCTAGAAATTATTTGATCCCTAATTTCTACTCTTTCTTCTCCCCCTCCTTGAACTTCAAACTTGATTTTCAACCTGTCTTTATCTGCTTTATGTCTTGTTTTTTTTATTTGTGTATGTGACCAACTCCCTACTAGATTGTGAGTACCATGAGGACAGAGACTGTCTTGTTTGTCTTTGTATCTCTTCTAAACTCTCTTGCATAAGCAGTTGATAACATAATTTTTAAAAAATGCTTGTTTTAGTTGTTGAAGTTGATTTCATTTTCAGGATTTGGGAGTCCAGTTCTCATTCAACAATACATTCTTGCATTTAATGCAGAGAGATTAATACTTAAAACATCCAGTTTATATTCTATTTTATTTCTATTTGTATTTTATTTTAGTACAATCTTCAAGTTTTTTTCTTTTAAAAAGTGAGATAAATCCACATTTATTTTCTCTCCTATATTCTCCTCTCCTTTAATGAATAAAAAAAAGAAAATGAAAACACTCATAACAAGTATGTTTAGTCAAGTGGAACTTATTCTTTCATTGGTCATGTCCAAAAAATGCAAATCTCATTATTTTGTATTTTGAGTCTGTCATTTATTTATTAGAAGATGGATATTGTGCTCTGTCTTTAGTTCTCTAGAATTATGATTTGTCTTTTATCAATCAGAGCTCTAAAATCTTTGAAAATTACTTTTCTTTTTAATGTAATTGTATGTGACTCTTGGTTCTTCTCACTTTGCTAGTAGTGTAGTGTATTTCTGAGAGAAGGTATGAATCTAGCTAAAGTTAACTTAAATAGCTACTTGCTAAGTCAATGGTGCCTTTATTTTTTCATCAAACATATAAATTTATATGTAATCAGCTAGCACAGTGAAAAGAGTGCTATGTCTGCAATCAGGAAGATCAACTAACATCTAATTGAGCCTCAGATATTTCTACTAAATGTATGTTGTTGGGCAAGTCACTTGTTTACCTCAATTTCTTCAACAGTAAAGTGGGATCATTATAGCACTGACCTTGCAGGATTGAAAGTTGCCTAACAGAGGGCCTGACACATAGTAGGCCTTATACAAATTATTATTATTGTTATTATTATTTTTCTTTTGATCCATAATTATATGGTTTTTTTCTTTTTAAAGAAACACCTGGGAAAGAAATACAAGAAAAAAGTAAACAGCGGAAGAAAGTAAAAGAACAACAGACAGAAGTGAATGAAAAGCTATTAGAGTCCACCGAGCATCCTTGCCAACGTGCCTTGCTTACTAAAGCAGAAAAGAAACCAGCTAAAAGTCCTCAAAGACCAAGTAAAACAAAAGAGATCAAACATCCATTTGCTCTGTATGGCTGGGGAGAAAAACAGACAGATACTGGGAGCCAGAAGACACATAATGTATGTGCTTCCGCTTCAGCACATCAGGTGAGTGCCCTTGGGTGCTGAGACCCCTTTTCACCTCCTGTAGAGTAGGGATGGGCTGACAACACGTACCACAAAGTGCTGCTTTCCATCCACCATTTGGAACATTCCCACATAAATCTTTCTGGCTTTTGGGATGCAGCTGGATGAGGCAGACTAGCAAAGTCCAGGACTCCAAAGGATGTATGTATATAAGATCACAGTCAAGAGGTCAATTCATAATTCCAATGTATGGAGTGCTTTAGGGTTGTGATTTCTTACTAACAATTTTGTGGGTTTAGGTTTAACAAGAATTATTTTCCCCTACTTTAGAGGTGAGGAAACTGAGGCTTCCAAGAAATAAGACTTGCCCATAGATAACAGAAGCTAATAAGTTGGGATTCAAGCTTAGGTTTCCTGATTTCAAGTTCATTTTCTTTCTGCTCTACCACATTATTTCTTCCCTTTTCCCGATACAAAGATGCAATAAATAATATCATAAAATCAAGAAAGAAGAGATTCTTTAGGATCAGGAAAAATAAAAAAAACAACAGATAATAGATTCCAGGTAGGAAGGTCAATTAGAATCTGTAATAGCATAAGCAAGAAAGGACAAACAAATTGGAATGAGTACACAAAAGCAATGTTGACTCCAGAGCAGAGAAAAGTGAGATTCTTTGCTTTTGATTTTATACTCCTTGCTGAATGTAGATAGTCCAGAGGTAGGCCACAAATCTCCTAAGCATGAATAGGTTCCAGGAGCAATTCCAATAAAAGGCCAAATGTATCTAGATCTTGGGACTAAGCCAGTCAGAGGCAAATCCAGAGTTAAAAATATCTTTATATATTTATAATACACACATACACACACACACACACACACACACACACACTCTGTGATGCCACTCATGGTTTGTTTGTTTGTTTGTTTGTTTGTTTGTTTGTTTCTTGCTTGCTTGCTTGCTTGCTTTCTTGCTTTCTTGCTTTCTTGCTTACCTTCCTTTCTTCTCTCCCTCTCTCTCTTTCTTTCTTTCTTGGTTTTTGCAAGGCAATGTGACCAAAGTCACATAGTTAGGTAATTATTAAGTGTCTGAGGCTGGATTTGACTTCAGGGCTGGTGCTCTTTCTACTGCTCTACCTAGCTGCGCCCATTCATGGTTTCATGTACTGTCTGATGCAAAGATTGTATATATTGTTACAGAAGAATATATTTAATACTATTCTCACTAAACTACATGCAGACACTTGGGAAGAGAGCTTAAAACTCAGCTTCCTTTACATCGGGCTGCAGGAATTCAATAAATTAATTTCATATTGACTTTAACCCTTAAGGGGTAGCAGAAATCGTGGAAGAAAACTTCTTTCAGAGGGGATCAAGAAAAATGAAGTCACATAATTCTGTAAATAGAAAGAAAATCATATTCCAAATTTTAGCCCAGCAATGTAAAAGATTTATTCAAGGAAATAGCAACTTATTTTCTAATGCTTAGTGGTCCAGGAAATGGTATGATTTATTTATTTTTACTCTGAGTGAGCTATCATACTTGGGCATTATTCAGCACCGTGGGAAGACTGACACTAATCTCACCTTCTCCTTTCTTCATCTAACCTATCCAGCTAAAACTATCCTAATATATCTCTTCACTTCCCAACTTAAAACTTCCTTGTGCCCTATTACCTCCCTCCCCCTGGGTTCTGACTTCTTTTCCCTGCTCTCTCCATAATATATGTACATATACCTTTATACTTTTTCTAACCCAATATAGCTATGTGAACAGTTTTAGTGTCCTGTCTGGGAGTCAGGAAGATTTATCTTCCTGAATTCACATTCAGATCTTAGTTTTTTGACCTTGAACAAGTCACTTAACCTTGTCAGCCTCAATTTTCTCATTTGTAAAATGAACTGAAGAAGGAAATCACTCTAGTATCTTTGCTAATGGGGTCACAACAGTCAGAAAATGAATAAAAGCTATGCCAGTTTCACTGACCTCAGAAAAGCTTCATTTCAAACTAGTCTTTACCCTAAGTACAAACCAAGGCATCAGAGAGGTAAAAAATATAAAATGAATTGATACTACATTTTGAGAAGCATTAATTCCAGGTCATATTTAACCAGAATAGATTTTTTTTTGTTTTTTTGTGAGGTAATGGGTTAAGTGACTCACCCAAGATCACACAGATATTACATATCGAGTGTCTGAGGCCAGAGTTGAACTTGGGTCCTCTTGACTCCAGGGCTAGTGCTTTATCTGCTGTGCCACCTAGCTGCCCCTAGAATAGATTTCTTAATTCATCTAGTTTCAGAATTTGTTATGTATACTAGAATGAGTTAGAAAATGAAATTATGGAACACTCCTCCCTGAAAGGCAGCATGCTATAGTGGAGAAAAGCCCTGGCTTTGGAGTCAGAGTTACTGGCTCTTGACTATTCCTGCCCTAGTCCAAGTTACCTCCATGGGAAGGCCCAAGTTTCTCCTAGGAGTGAGAGAGTTGGACTAAATGGTGTCTCTCTGGCTCCTATTAGCTATAAATATATGATCCAAAGGGAACACAGGCTAAGATGTATCATAATCTTCCTGCATTGGTTTCTGCAATAAAGAGTCTATGAAACAGATTTCTTTCTCTCTTTTTTAAAATTTTATCCATAATGGATAAATTCCTGATAACCTTACATAGAACCCTTTCTCATTGTTAAAAAAAAAAAAAGCAAGCAAAGCAAACTAACCTATAAGTGATATCTGAGAGTGCTTATACGCTGGATTCCATACCTGGAGTCCATCACCTTTGTTGAGAGGAGGGAGGGAGGTTTCATTAATAGTCTTCTGGAATCAAAGACTAGTTCAATAGAGAGAGCACATGACCTAGAGACAGGAAGACCTGAAGTCAAACCTGACCTCAGACATGTACAAGCTGAAGTCCCTTAACTTGTTTTCCTCAGGGTTCTCATATAAAATGGGGGGTAATATAATATTAGCACCTATCTCCCAAGGTTGTGAGGATCCAAATAAGATAATTACAAAGCATTTATCAAGATGCCTGGCAAAGAGTAGATATTAGATAAGGGTGAGTTTTTATTATCTGAATTATGTCTTTTATTGCTGTTTCCCTTTACATTATAGTAGTCATTGCATAGTGTTATCTTGGTTCTGTTTTCTTCAAATTTGCATGTTCTTTCTAGCTATTAAAGTCCCTATGTGGGGCAGCTAGGGGTGGCCTTGGGCAAGCCACTTAACCCCGTTTGCCTTGCAAAAACCTAAAAAAAAAGTCCCTATGTGCTTCATGAATCATGAACTAGGATTCCTTCTGTTCTGAAATTCTCTGAATTCATTGTCAGACAGACAAATGGACATGATAAATGCTAGCAAATCTGTCACAAGTTCACCAATTTTAGTTTTTAGTTGTATTTACAAACCTGGGTCTGTGAAAATAAAAAGTCTTTGTTTTTTTTGGACTGGACCTCTAATTTTATGAATAAAGGGAGCTGTTGATAAGGCACTCCATCTACCAAAGCAGATAGGCACACCTCCTTTGCAACTCAATCTTAGAGAACTTTCTGGAGCATGGGGAAGAAGGTTAAGTGAATTGCCTAATGCTCTACAGTCAATATATGTCAGAGGCTATGCTTGAACCTCAGGTCTTTGTGACTCTCAGACAGTCTTTTTTTTTTTTTGTTGTTGTTGTTGTTGATGCCTCCCTAATTTATTTCATTAATTTATTAACTATTTTTTGTTTTCTTGTTTGGTTTAGACCCATGACTTCTTTAATGTGGAGTATTTTTGGCATAGGAACTCCCTCCACTGATGCAGACCAACATTTCTTCAATCTTAAAATAGTTTGGTGACCCTGAGACAAGAGGTTAAGTGAATTCTTTGTCCACTGCTATTATAACTAGTATGTTTCAAAGTCAGGACTGTCCACTATCTCATGATGCTTCTCCTTCCATTTGTTAGATACATATTAATCCTTATTTGACTTTGTTCTATTTCATGAATCAGCAGACTGGATTCAAGGGGGGAAAACCTCTTGACTAAAATAGTATCTTGTCAAAGCCAAGACAATTTGATTTATGATACTTAATTTTTTTAACCTTCAGATTCATGAATCAGCATTACGAGCCAAGAATAGAAGACAAGTGGAAAAAAGGAAACTGGTTATTCAGAGACAAAGAGCCTATTCTGTAGATGTGCAGAAACCCAGAAGGATCAAGCCTTCCTCTGCAGATAATCCATGGATGACAGAGTACATGAGATGTTACTCAGCACGAGCTTGATGAAAGAAAAATGTGCCAGATAATCTCCCTAAAAGTAGCAGGACATTGGTTCAGGAAACCAAATGATTATGTAAGATTTTCTTGGGGGTTCCCAAAAGAGTGCTTTTTTTAATGGATTCTGGTAACCTACCTCTGTAGTAGGGCAGATAGCTGAAGCCATAGACATTTGAAGTTATTCATGATGATCATTCCCTAAATCTTTGGTATTATTGAGTTTTTGAAGCATCTTAATCTTTGGAGAAAATGACATCAAATGGTTTTTAAGTGACAAGTTTTAGAAGATGCTTAGCAATCCGTATTTCCTAATTGTAGAAAGGGCCCATTCTCTTTCTCTCCTGAACACCAGCAAACTGTATAGAAAGTAAAATGGTTCCATTTTGCACCTAACACAAACTAATTTTCAATTATGAAATTTTACCAAGTGGAAGAATTAATAGCAAAAGAGCAGTTATGTTTGATAGCTGCTCTTCTCATCCCTACCAACTTGTGAGACAAGTTCTAGTAAAAGTTAAATTTATCCCATTTCTGTATCAGTTCATTTACCATTTCATACAGACAGTAACATTTAAAATTTTTCTAGGATTGAATTTCACTTTTTCTCCCAGTTGGTCTCAGCAGTTACCATTTAATAATTCAAATATATTTCAATTGAGAGATATCCATGCAATAAATATTTTAGGGTAAGACTGAAGTTTCTTTGAGTCAAAGACTGTCGCAAGTTTTCTCTCAAAGCACACCCCTAGTGACTTAGGACTTAGCCCTTTTTAAATCACCTATTTTTGTCCCTTGTGTACCAGATGGCTTTTTAAGACTAAAAAAAAAAAGGCTTCAGTGGATTTTTTAGAATTTTTACTCAAACTTAGAATAAATTTGTGAGAACTGAAGTTCTGGGACTTATCAGGAATGGATATCTTATAGAAATTATGTCAGGACATCAGGAGTATAGCCTCATTTCCACTTGCATTTGCTTTCCTTTCCAGAATTCACCAATAAGCAAACCTTGGCTTTATGCAGTGTTCCTCAGACTTACTAATTCACTGGCCTTTCTTATTTGATACTGTTATGGCAGGACCTGTGTCCTCTGTCTCATTTCAGAAATGAGGATTTGTTTTCCTGCTTATATATAAATGAATTATCTCAAGTTCCAAAATATCTTTATAGCTTCCAGCTGAGTTTGGACATGGCTTATTTCTCCATTTGTTAAGGATGATTGTGAGATCTGATTCTAAAGATCCTTAAAGGGAAAAGGAAAATTTGCATATGTAGCTCTAGCAGCCACAGTAACAAAAATTATGTGTTATCATAACAGGTGCTTTTAGATGTGAGACTAAACATTCCCAATCTTTTATTCTCAATCAATGGAATAGTTGAAACAACTTTAGTACATATATCTATATCTATATATAGATATATATATATAGCTCCACCCTTCATTCTATTTTTTCCCCATCCTCATCTGGTCTTTAAATATATTCTACTTTAGCTGTAAATATATTAAAACTTTGTAAACTGATTTCTGAATAGTAATAGCCTTTCTATTTAAGTGTGATTCTTGACTATAATATGGTTTTGAGGTTTGTTTTTATTCAGAGAGCTGTGCTAGTCATTGAACCGTGATAGGAGTTAAATGAAATTTTTTTTCCATATAGTTTCACCAAAACTAAATCACCAATGCATGACAGCACTTCTCGTGATAATTCTTTTAAAGTCATCATTAGTTTATTATGCTACAGAAACTGGAAGTACCAGGTATCCAAATGAATGTGGCACAAAAGTGGTAGTTGTATAAATGGATATAAAAATCAGTGTTTTCAAACAAATTCTCACCTGATTGGATTTAGAATTTAAACTTCAACTTTTTAATTGCAGCTGACAATCAGAGAGTAGTACTGTGTAATATAGGATTTAAATATCTATAAATAGCCTTAAAATCATTTTTAATTCAATATTTTTGAAAAGTCAGTCCTTTTTTAGTTTAGGAAATTGACTTGCATATAAATTACTACTGAAAATCCAGACAAGCCCACAGAAAGCTGAAAGCTAAAAATAATCAAAATGATTTTGTTAAAAACAACCAGAAGTATAATAAATAAAATTTTAATCCTATTTTTGATATGTACTGATAACTTACATTGATTTCTTTAAAAGTTAACTATAATAATCTTGTTAATTTTTTAGGGGTGTGGGAGGATACTGATTCAACCCTCCTTTCATTAGATTACAACTCATGAAACTTCCTAAGATTGTAAAAAATTCTGTGATCCTTCGATTCATTTCTTATAAACAAAATATAATTTCTCATAATGCAGTTATAAGTTCTCTGTGATAACTTATTAGGAAATCAGGTAGTATAAATTAATTTCATATGGAAGAAGTTTTAGACTGAGAATGTGATCTTTTAATATCTAGAATGAAAAGGCATCTAACTGTTGAAATGTGGATATGAGATTTTTCCTTCCCCAATTTTAGCTTTAATATCTTAGTTAAAATATTTTGCAATTAGTATATGACTTTCCTTTTGCCCAAGGTCCTTTTTCCCTCACTTTTAAAGTAGTAATAGAATTTTGAAAGTAAGGGCAGCTGTTTGTGTAAATAAGTGACTTTTCCCCCTTTTCTCCATATCCCTTAACATTTATTTAAAACAAAAACACAGTAAGGGATTAAAACAGTGAAAAACTTATCATTTATAAGGTTGTGCTTCTAGCCCTTCTCTTTCTAGAAATATTTCTGTACTATTTTTCCTATTGATTTGTTGTTTTTCTTGTCCAGTGTGTTAATAAAATATATGAAATCTGATGCTCTTATCTTAATGAAAAGATGGCTTATTGAAAAAAATGAATAGAAGACTCAAATAGTCTTTAACTTATTTGAAGACTCAGGATGATCTGTATTGAATCTGCTTAGGTTATATGTGCTTGGGTTTGATCCAAAATCAGTTGCTAAAACTGGAGGGAGATTATAGTAGTAGTAGTAGTAGTGTGCCTTACTTGGGGCGACTTTTCTGTCTTGGGAAACTAAATCATATCAAAGAAAGGTTCAGAGTAATGGCATGATTATTGCAAATTATAAGTGTCTGAAAGAAAATCCTGCAAAATTTTATTTACAAAGTAAGTATTGTTATATTATTTTCCCCAATTTCTAAGCTGTAACAATTCAAACTCTTGGAGAGCTGGGAACAAATTCCTAGTGAAGTGTCGTGATAGTCATATTTATGAGCACCCCAAATGTTAAGGGGCAAACAAAAGAGTCACAAAGTACATGCCAGAAGTGAATGTTTTGTTTAGTTGATTCAGTGAAAAATAAGAATTTTGCATTTCATTAGATTTAAAATAACAGTGATATAAGTACTTACAAAGCTTAAATTTCTAGTTTGCTTGGTATCAAACTTATCAATCTAATATGACCTGTAGACAGATTTTGTTACCATTTGTCTCTGGTACCAGAAAAATTGTGTAAAAGAAATTAGCATGCTTCTTTCAAACTTGTGCTTTTGAAAATTGCTTTGCTATTGTTTTAAAAATGCCAAAGGATGATAGGACATTTAATTGTATGACTGTGCTCAATATTAAACCATATACAAGAATTCTGTCTAGATTTAAGACCAGCCATGACCCCCTTAACACTTCAGAGGAATGTGGTAATTCTAGATTCCAAATGATTATTTTTCTATAATCCATACAGCTTGGAACTTGTTCAGGAAATGAAATGTTCTTTCTAGGAAAGAAAAAAAATGTTTATACTTACTTAACATGAGGTCTTTTGAATGATAATTTTATTATTGGTAATAGTGATAAAGCTCTTAGCTATTTTAAGGGTACTCAAAGGATATTTCTGAGCATAATTTCCCCACTTCAACTTCAGTAGATCATGCATTGAATGTAGTCTTTTAATGAACCAAACAAAACCAGGGTTGGGGAAAATTTTCCCGTGTTGAAATATATATATATATGTATATATATATATATATATATATATATATATATATATATATATATACATATATATATATATATATATACATATATATATATATATATATATATGTATATATATATATATATGCACTCTATTCACTTTAAATTCTAAGAAATGTAGGCTAGGCTAATCAAAGTTCTGGCAATGTGAATTTCAGGTTTTACTTTTCTAAGAGAATAGTATGCATTGTTTTTAACTTCTCTAATGTATTTACTTGTACAAATGTGAATAAAATTAATACTACAGGTAAAGAAATAATTTTGTGAAAACTAATTTTGAGTTGGTATACAAATAGTTGGATATTAAAAAGTATCAGAATTTTTAATTTTAAAGGTAACTTTTGTTTATTGTTGCCTTATTTTTTATACAACATAGTCCTTGACTACTTTATACTAGTCTTCTGTCTCTCATTCTTTCCCTCCCCAATTGAATCTGTATTTAATAAGGCTACTTGTTTCTGAAGGCTTCATTAGACTATGTAGAAAGATTTTACAAATCTATTTTCTATATGGAAAGACTTTGGACTTCACACCAATACAACCTACCCATGCCTTCTTCAGGGCAATTTTTGTCCAATTTTTTACATGAGTTCCTTACAGAGGATTAGTCAATATAATTTATTTCTCTTCAGATGTGAGCTAATTATACATGGGTTATACATGTGTTTTTTTATTTCATTATTTCTCTTTGATTTGCTTTTCTCTCTCCCCCCCCTTTTTCCTGACTATATACATTTAAAAATGAAAACTTTTTTTCCAATTAACAAAAACTGAATCTCACGACTGGCGGGGGGAGGAGCAGAAGAGAACAGGGAAAACTTTAGTAACAGGCACCCCCCCCCCCAAACCCAGAAACTTCCTACAATGTTCATGTCTAAAAAATACACGCCTCTTTCTTCACTCTTTAGTGTCCCATTACCTTCCTCAGGTTGGAAGTAGCATTTTTCATTATTAGTCTTCTGGAATCACAGCTGGCCACTGTTATTAGAATTCTTAAGACTTCTAAACTTGTTTTTACAGTGTAGTAATTTTTATACAAATTGTTCTCTTGGTTCTCTTTCCCTCTGTAATGGGGCATATAAGTATTCCCCAGTATTTCTGAAACTTGCCTCTTTATCATTTCTTATGACACAATAGTATTTTATTACTTCACATACATAATTGTTCATTTCCCAATTGATGGGCACTCTTTAATTGAAAACCCCTTAGTTTCCAATTCTTTGCTATACAAAAAAAATCCTACTATAAATATTTTTGTACAATGAGTCCTTTTCCTCTGATCACTTTGGGGATATAGGCCTTCTAGTAGTATTGCTGGTTGAAAGATATGTAGAAAGATGAATAAATTTTGGACCATATTTTTAAATACAGGTAATGAAGCAGAAAATGTATATTTATAAGACATTAAGATATATTATATATCTTAATGTCATATATATTATATATATATATATACTGGGGATATATATTATATATATATATATATATATATATATATATATATATATATATATATATATACTGGGGATGCATAAAATCATCAAGCAAAACAGACTATGTTCTCAAGAGGAGTTATACAATGAGGAGTTTAAGACAGCTGATACAAGGTGGAATATGGCAAGTAGGATGTCCAGAGAAAGTAAATACTATGAGAAATTGGAGAAGGGAGAAACCACTTTAAGCATAGGGAGAGCGGACCAATAGAAGATTTTTATGGAAATCTCATAGCACCTGAATTTCATCCTAAATTAGAAAATGGGATATTGTTAACAGGCAGAGATTGGTGTGGAGTTGTACATAGGGAACCTCTTTCAGGCTCAGGAGAGAACATAAGCAGACACACAGAAGGGAGAATACAGAAAAGAATGAATGTTCTCTGGTAGCTGAATTTGGTAGGAGCAGAGTAACTGAAGGAGAAGAGTAGAACAAAAGGCAAGTTGGAGTAAAATTGTGGAATACTTTCACTATTTTCCATAGAGCATAGGTGATATTTTATATAGCAGACGAGGATTTTTGAGAAGAGGAGAGGCTGGATCAGTGTAATATTACATTAGGAAGATTATTTCAATCAAAATGTGAAGTGATGGATTGGGAAGAGGAGATGAAACTGCATCAAGAACAGGTTATGATGGGACAGTGATCAGTGTTGGAAGGGATGTGTGAAATCTGGGACACTAATACATTGTTTGTGGAGTTGTGAACTCATCCAACTTTTCTGGAGAGCAATTTGGAATTAAGCCCAAAGGGCAACAAAAATTGGTCTAGCAATACCACCACTGGGTCTATACTCTGAAGAGATCATGAAAACGGGTAAAAACATCACTTGTACAAAAGTATTCATAGCAGCCTTGTTTGTGGTGGCAAAGAACTGGAAATAGAGTGAATGTCCATCAATTGGGGAATGGCTGAACAAATTGTGGTATATGTAGGTTATGGAATACTATTATTCTCTTAGAAACCAGGAGGGATGGACCTCAGGGAAGCCTGGAAGGATTTGCATGAACTGAGCGAGATGAGCAGAATCAGAAGAACATTGTACACTCTAACAGTAACATGGGGGTGATGTTCAACCTTAATAGGCTTGCTCATTCCATCAATGAAATAATCAGGGACAATTTTAGATTAATTGCAATGGAGAATAGCATCTGTATCCAGAGAAAGAACTGTGGAGTTTAAATAAAGATCAAAGTCTATTAGCTTCAATTTTTTTTAAAGTGTCTTTATGGGGGCAGCTAGGTCCCGCAGTGGATAGAGCACTGGCCCTGGAGTCAGGAGTACCTGAGTTCAAATCCGACCTCAGACACTTAATAATTACCTAGCTGTGTGGTCTTGGGCAAGCCACTTTAACCCCATTGCCTTGGAAAAAAAAAACCCTAAATAATTTTGCTAACTCTAATATTTTATTTTCTCCAAGTGGATTTCTCTCTCAACACATTCAACTTAGATCAATATATACCATGGAAACAATGTAAAGACTATTAGACTGCCTTCTCTGGGGGGTCGGGGGAGGGAAGCAAAGATTGGGGGGGTGAAATTGTAAAATTCAAAGAAAAAAGGAATGAAGAACAGGTCATGATGGGCTAAATTAATTTCCTTTTTCATTTAAAAACTTACTAGACTAGTAATGGAATGTTACAAATTTTTACCTACTTTTGGTGAAGCATTAATACAATCTGCTACACATTTTATTCTTGGGAATGTGAAGAAGAGGTGTAGGATTAAGTGAGTTTGGAACTGGTTGGATGGAAGGATATAAATAGAAGATATCAATAGTTTGATGTCAACTTGGAAGAAGTCTCCAGTAGATTTTAGTGATATGTAGTTGGTCTTGTGCTCTTCAAAATTTTAATTGATTTGGTTAAACACATAGTTGGTATGCTTATCACATTTATAAGTTACATAATGCTGGGATAGCTAATACATTGAATGAAAAACAAGATCCAAAATTATCTCAATCTAAGGCTAAAATAATATAATTATATAATAATTATAAAATAATTGAACAAAGTTTGAACAAAGACCAAAGACTATTACCTTTAAAAGAAAACTTATCTTCTACAATTTTGCTATCTCTTATACTTTATTTTTCTTCCTTAAGGATATGATTTCTCTCTCATCATATTCAACTTAGATCAATGTATACCATGGCAACAATGTAAAGACTAATAGGCTGTCTTCTTGGGGTGGGGGGAGGGAAGCGAGATTAGGGGGAAAAATTGTGAAATACAAAATAAAATCTTTCTTTAAAAAAAAAGGAAAAAAAGAAAAAAGTCAGTAAAACCAATAAATACCTTGAAAAATTCCATACCCATGAACCATTTTTCTACAAAAGAGTGGGATTTGGGGAAGGGGGTATCTTTTTCTGGGAACAAGCTCTTTTTAATTTTACAATGTTCAATTTAAATTGTTTTTGTAGTGTCTTCCTTTTATATTGCCATATTGTTTTTCTGGCTCTGCTTTACTTTGCATCAGTTCATTTTAACTATTTCTATGCTTTTCTATACATCATATTCTTTGTTTCACTGTAATATTGAATTCCATTAATGTAACATAATTTGTTTAGCCATTTCCCAATCCATGGCTACCCTTGTTTCCCATTCTTTGCTACAAAAAAAAAAATTGGTGCTATACATATTTTGGTGTATATGAAGCCTTTCTTTTCACCATATGAGGAAACTGAGGCATAAATGACATCCTTTGTCACTCAGTAAATTTCTAAGGAAGGATATGAATGTAGATTTCCCAGAAAAGAATAGTCAAGATGGTGAGGGGCCTCTGCCATGAACAGAGGATATTTAGCTTTGCTAAAAGAAGATGTAAGTGGATGGGTAGGAGATCTCACAACCATAGCTCAAAGTCAGGGAAAATTCCAATTACTCTGGATTGAGTTTCAACCCTCTATCCTAATTTTTTTTTTTAGGATTTTTTTTCCCTCTATCCTAATCTTATTGTATCTACTACCACTGCCCTCCTCCTGCACATAATATATAAACATGCCTGAAAAGACACTTATGATTAATTACTTTTTAAAAACATAATCCAATATTAGAAACCATTAAATAGGGAAAATGATATAGGAGTAATATCTTCAAACTTCAGTTAAGAATTAAGTGCAACTGTTTTATTCTCTCTCAAGATTATCAAGAATAGTCCTGGTCTCAGAGTCTCAGTCTGTAGTGGCTTAACTTCCTAACTTACTCTTGTGGAGCTCTCTCCACTTTCCTTTTCTCTCTCTGTCCCAACTTTCTTTCCAATCACACTTTCAAAAAATTGCCAGTATGGTGGGACGTATTTGAGTATTTGTATTTTCTTTAAAAAATTTTTTTTTAAAATTTATTTAAAGCAATGGGGTTAAGTAACTTGCCCAAGGTCACACAGCTAGGCAATTATTAAGTGTCTAAGGCTGGATTTGAACTTAGGTCCTCCTGACTCCAGGGGCCAGTGCTCTTATCTACTGCCCCACCTAGCTGCCCCTATATTTTCTCTTAAAAATGAAAACCATCTTTCCTTTTTTGACTACAACTATTAAAACCATCTTGAAGATCTTATCTCCCAAAGGCGGCCTATACCTGCCCTATCAGAGTGCTTTTCAGTGGGACTTCCTTCCTCCTATTAGGTTAAGGCTCCTCCCTTTCATTACTTCATTCTGCCATCTCTTCCACTCTCCTGTAACCCCTTATTCTTGCTGAGACTCTGCTGTTCATGCATATACTTGAGTAGCACTTAAACCCTTTTATCCTCTTATCTTCCCTCTCCTGATTTATGAACCCAAAGCAATCAAACTTATGATTGACTGAAAACAGGTTTTTTAGCATTAAAGTATCACATAACCAAGACAGTGTAACACCTCCACTAAATATATTTGAATGGGGGAATGAACTGAAATTCATCTATGTCTATCAATATGAATAGATCCTTGACTTTTAGAAAAGTTTTACCTGAGTAAAATTATAGAACCATGCTGCTCTACTATTTTCACACAAGCCATGATGTTTGGATTGACTTGCCTAAAGGATGCTCAAAGTTGAGGATAAGGCACCACTTCCTAAAATCAATGACTATTTCTCATGTTTGCAGGGCTTCTTTAAAATTAATTATACTAAATAAAATAATATTGACCGATGACAGACATTAACACTTTTTTTTATTCATTTCTAGCTAATCATGCTCAGAATAGGCTCAACTTATTAAGATTAGTAATTCATGAACAAACTCCAGAGAACCAACTATTTAAGGATACTGAAGAATTTCTGTCAAATGAATTTTTGCTCTTATTCAGACCCTAAGAAGTTTTAAAAAATAAGAAATATTAAGAGCTATTAGTTCTGTTTTGAAAAAACATATACAAATCAAAAAATATTGGGGATGATGCTGATTTAGAAAATCTGGGTGCCCTCCCTACTGGGTTGTTCAGTTTTCAGGTGTATCTGACTCTTCATGACCCAACTGGGGTTTTCTTGGCAAAAATACTGGAATGATTTGCCATTTCCTTCTCTAGCTTATTTTGCAGAATTTTAAGTGAATTCCAGGGGAACACAGTGTCTTAAGGCCAGGTTTGAACTTATGTATTCCCCTGCTCTACCTCCTGTGTCACCTAGCTACCTACTAACACTGTAGACTTTGAATATGAGGATACAATTCAATCATGTTGATTTAAACAATTATCCAAGATGTAGGTAGATCTCAGAATGTATGCAGAAAGTTTAACATTCTCCTTTTTAGTTTGAAATAATTTAACTGAAAAAATCTTCCCATGGGTCAGTGTACCTGCCCTGCCCTACTCAAACCACACAATAATCACTCTGGTCTTGAATATTATCTAATAAGTCTTTAAGGAAAGCTTTCTCACAACTAGGTTGACTGAATAACTGGCTTCCCCTACCCCTCCCATTTTTCTGGGAGTTCATATTAGTCCAGGAAATTCAGTTTATCTGTTTTGTTGTACAAAAAAGAATATCTGATAAGGTTAAGATATGCACAAGGAAAGATAAGTTATTGGCATAAAAATAAACCAAATGGAAATCAAAGGACTTTTTCATTAAAATGATTTCCCCTATCTTTATTTGTACAGGTTGCCCCATTAAATGACATTGTATACTTTTAAGTCCATTTCTAAGCTAGTCTTCTTTGTTGTATGGATCCATGAAATCTCAGGCTCTAAAAAATAATCTATATTGGGGACCACACAACAGATAGTAAACATTTTTTGAAAGAGAATGAGTGCTACAGAATATCCAGACAAATGCTATCATAACTTATTTGGATGTTATTAATGTAAATGCAACTAGGAAATATCATTGGAACATACCATCTCCAAGAAGAGCTGTTTAACATTGCTAGACGGTCATATGCCAGAAGAGGAGAGGGGAGGAATGTTAGGACAGGAGAGAGAACCTGTAGAAGCTGGCAGGAGACATGGGAAAGAGGTAGGGAAGGATGTAGCGATGTATCAAACCCCACCTGAAATCTGCTTGATTTCTTAAGTTCCTTCAAGTTCTTAAGTTCCTCTTTTGGGGAGGTTCCAGTGGCAACTTCTCTGGGTCTAGGTTTTTCATTCCAAGAGTAGGGGTTGGACTGTATGATCCCTTTTAACCCTAAATCTATTAATCCTGACTCAGAATTCAGAGAAACTAGTTCTGTTGACTACTTATATGAGCAAATGAACCTGACTGAATTTCTCATGCCGATCAGAATCCAATGACTCTGTTACTAGTAGTCTTGGAGAATTACTTGGGACACTCAAGTGTTAAAATGGCTTGCCCAGGGTCACATGAGCCAATATATTTCCAAAACAAAATTTGAAACTCTCTAATTTGGATCTTTCAATCCAATATGCTGCCTCTCATCTTAATATGTGTGCTACTTTTTTTTTTTGGCTAGGCAATGGGCTTGACTTTACCGAAGGTCACAGAGCTAAGCACTTATTAAGTATGTGAAGCTGAATTTGAACTCAGGTACTCGACTCAAGGGCCGGTGCTGTATCCACTTTGCCACCTAAGCCACCCCTATGTATGCTATTTGGGATCCTCAAATGGCAAAGCGTAGACAGAGGGAGTACTTATGATTGAGTGTTCAAAAGTGTTGGAGATGAGAAGTTCAGACAAACTATCCTTTCCACTAGAACCTCATTAACTCCCTGAACACTTTATTACAGAAACGGTATCCCTGATACTGAAATGGATTTTTTTCAAACATGAATTTTGCTTGAGTACCCAATAAATCATCCTTCTCCCTTTGGTATTACCTCTTTTGAAATAATTCATTTTGCAGAATTACTTCCATCACAATGTTGCATTATCGGCATATTTGCTATAATACATATATACGGTGGCAATTTGGCAATGAAGGGTTATTAAATTTACTATAACATATACAGTAACATTTGGCAATGAAGGGTAACTTTATTATTTTTCCAGTTGGCTGCAAATTTGAGATTGCCTTTCTGAACAAAGGGCAATAATAGCTATAAATGTATATTCTTACAGTGTATCATGAAAAATAGATCATACATAGACATTTGATCCTTGCTCTGGAATAATTTGAGCCATATGAGAATTGAAGAGAAAAAAATGTTCTATGACATATTGTTCTACAAAAAACATGCTCCTTTTAATTGCATTAATGTTTATCCTTCATTCTCAAAGATGACCTCAACATCAAGAAGGTAATACCATGAAAAGCAACCAAACTGGCTTTGAGTGAGGGCATGCTGTGCTAAGTTACTAGGCTCAAAACATACTTTCTTCCCATATGACGAAAGCAAAAATGTACTATATAAAATGCCTAGCTAAAAAGTTTATTGCAAATCCTATTATGAATTGCTAAAATTTAATTGAATATATCAATAATCTTGAGATTTATCTTTAAGATTGAAGTCATAGTCTTGAAAAACTTATGTTTCAAGTCTTAATCTTTCGCTCCCATCAACTTTTCTTCTTCCTGTTTTAACAATAACAATATTGATCTTGATGATTAGAATTTATGTAGTGTTTTAAAGTTTGCAAAGAGCCTTTCCATGTTATTTTATTTGGTTTTCACAAAAAGCTACTAATGGAGGTGCTATTATCTCTTTTACAGATGAGAAAGCTGAAGCTGAGAAGTTAAATGAATATCCTCCTTTATAACTTAATACTTTTGTTGGAAACCTCCTAGAT
The DNA here is from genome assembly GCF_037893015.1 of Macrotis lagotis. Taxonomy (NCBI): domain Eukaryota; kingdom Metazoa; phylum Chordata; class Mammalia; order Peramelemorphia; family Peramelidae; genus Macrotis; species Macrotis lagotis. The sequence continues at coordinate 154,158,817 of NC_133659.1, read as the reverse complement.
TTGGATCATTTAAGATTGGAAACTTCCAGTCTGGAACCTCTTGTTTCCTGATTAATTTAGCACTTTCCTGCCAATGGAAAACCAAGGAGCTTCAACTACCCCTCTCTGTGAAACACCTAAACTGTCCTGAAGCTTGGAGTAAAAGATAGACCCAGGTGTCCTAGCAAAAGTTTTGTGTTCAGTTCCCAAATTATTCTTGGCAGCTGAATGGAACTACCGGCTCTAGGTAATTCATAGCTTCAATATTAGATCATGCATACCACATTCTCAAATGTTAGATATGTGTTTGTTTTCTTGCACTTTTGCCTAGGCCATTAGCTTCTTGAACTTTCTCATTTGTGAAGCTGTGGCTTTGCTAAATGAGGTTGCTGTAGATAAAAAAAAAAGTACCTTGTGAAAATCAAAATGGAACAGAAAATTAAGATGGTGATGTCCTAAGGTTTCAGAAACTGTGCAGTGCCCAAAAGGTACACACATCCCCTTAATAATTGTGGTTAAGAATGAAATAAAACACTTCTTTCATTTTATGTGTATCTTTTCCCCAAAAAGCTACTAAGTTGTTAGGACATAAATATGTATTGTTTGGCCCTAACTATCTAATAAACAGAACTGTTAGGTTTTTGTTTTGGCTTTTGTGTCATGAAAAAAATTATTGAAACTCTTAAGGGTACCAGAAAATTTGGGAACTTAATGTAATGATGAGTAAAGAACTGTGAGAGGAGAGCCTCTCTGTAAAAAGTAATTGGACTCCTTCCTCCTTTCATGACTTTAAGGCCATTGTGACCTGTGACCCAAACTTCCTGATGACATCTCCAATATTATTCTCTTATTCTGCTTTAGAGGGAAACTGGTGTGTGTGTGTGCGTGTGTACATGTACTAGGAGGCATTGGAAAGGGTAAAAGGATTACAGACTGCCACAATTTTGGAGATGTCAGTTGCTATCCCAGTTTGGAAGCTTTTCTTGATGCCCCTGGCTCCCTTCTATAATCCCTTGGAGTTCTTTAGTTAGTGGTTAGATTGCCTCCCTCCCCCACCAAAAGATCGAAATAACAAAGGTTTGCTTTTTTCTCTATCATTAAATGTTCTGTAGTATGTCTAAAAATGGAATCTAAGCTGCTAAATGAATACATTTAAAGCTAATTAAAGAATTAAAATGGTTAGTAGTTGTGATATAGGGGAAAGAACAGGGGTTTGCAATCAAAGGACCTGGGTTCAAATTCCATCTCTGATGCTTACTGGGTACTTGGGCAAGTCACTTAACCTCCCTGGGCCTCCATTTCCTCATCTGTAATATGAGTGAGCTTGGCTTCAGTGGTGCTCCCAATTCTAGATTTATAATTCTTTGAATAAAATTTGATATGGAGGAAAAAAGTCATTTGAGATGTTGGAAAGGCTCTTAAAAAGTTTACTATAATGCATACATTTCTCCCATGCAAAGAGAGTAAGCAACAAAATGATGTAACTCCTACCATTTTTTTTCTTAAACTAGCTGTGACAAAATAGTACAGGAATGGGTCAGTCCATTGCAGTAATTTTAATGGCAAGACATCATACAAGAGTGTTGTTGCCAACATTAATACATTAAATACAGCTGGCTAAGACAGGAATGAGTTTGTATAGATATAAAAATCTGTCCCTATTAACTGGAAAAATGGTCCACAACAGTTATAAGTAAATACCTTTACAAAATAAAAATTTGTCTCAAGACAACTTCAGCAGAGGATAGCTTTAAAATTTAGGACCACACACACACACACACACACACACACAAATGTATATGTATGTATATGTATATAGGTGTATATATACATACATACACACACAAATATATATTTTTGACAAATGGTTTATATATCAATTCTGATGTGCAAAACTGGTTAATAAATCATTCTTAAAATTCTTTTAAGAGCAATCTTTTTTTAAGCAGATAATTTCACAGCTCCCTAAGAAAGCTTAGGCATCTCAATTAGAGATAATTTTGAAACAAGATATTTTAAAACCCCTAAGATGATTTAGATTATTCAAAATTTAAAATAAATTCAGTTGAGATCTATCCATAAACTTCCACTTTAAAATAATAATAAGAAATAACCAAAGTAACAGTGATTTAGAAAGAGGAATTGTTTATACTTTCATATTGGGTCAGAAACTTGTTAAAAAATAGTCAATGAAGATTCTTCAGCCAAGATTGGCATAAAGGTAAAAGAACAATTATGATAGCATACAGGTCAAATCTGAAAAGAACAATTGAAAAAAACTGAAAAAAGACTTCATCAAACTATGGGGTTGGAAAGTGACCATTTTACTCTCACTATAGTGATTTGAAGAGGTAACATACTACTCTGTCTGATAAGACATAGGCAGGATAGTAGATGGTTGTCACACTTGGATCTATCTGAGAAGAGATATGAGATGGGGACAATGGCTAAGTTATTTCCCTTGTCAGTCTCAATTTCCTCATCTATAGAACGAAAGCATTGGATGAGATGGCTGGCTATGAATAACTGGTAAATATTTAACAAAATAAATGGAAATTGCACCATAGTATTATATGTTCCTAAGCCAATGTCGCTTGGTAGGGATCTTTTTCTGACTTGGACACCCCTCAACTATTAGATAATCTTACTTTAAGAATCTCATAACAGTGTAATTAATACTAGGCAAGACAATTAGCCTCTATGTACCTCATTTGCCACTTTTTTTTTGGTTTTTGCAAGGCAGTGGGGTTGAGTGACTTGCCCAAGGTCACACAGCTAGGAAATTATTTTAAGAGTCTGAGCCAGATTTGAACTCAGGTACTCCTGACTCCAGCCAGTGCTCTATCCACTGCACCACCTAGCTTCCCCAGTTCCCTCATTTTTAACAATTGGGGGTTGGACCCCATTACCACTAAAGTCCCTTCCAGTTCTAAATCCTATGTTGTCAGTGACATTTTTAGCTTTTGTCTCAATGTAGAAGCCTATCATTTCTAACAGGATATAAAATACCTTACATTAAGATATAGATTAATATCATTCAAAAAGTGTCATAAACAATCAGAATAGAGCATATATTCAATTAAAGACACAGCAGATTAAGTAATAAAAGAGGCAGCACTAGGTGGAGGCCAGGGATCTAGTTTTAGATTCAAGTCCCTTCCTCTAGACACTAGCTACGTGACCTTGGGGAAGTCATTTAGTCCCTTAGGCCTAGTCAGGAGCGGTCAAAGTTCCCCACCTGAAGCTTTCTAGACTGACAACATCATAAATCTGTTAAAATTAAACATGAATTCACAATGTACAAACACATGAAATTAAGGCTTTCTTCTCAAGAGTCTCATTTCATATTTTATATGAAACCATATTTATAAATAAAGCCCTAAGGGTAAAAATGGGAGTTCTTTTAAAAAAAGGTGGAAGACCTTCTGTCTGAGGTAGTAAATTCCCCATTACTGAAATTACTCAACAAGCAGAGGAATTCTAGGAGAGGGGAAAAGGTAGAAATATATTGAGGAAATTAGGTGACATAAAGCAAAAGATATTGATTAAATCTATTTAAAAAAATGATTTAGTACCACAAGCAATTTAAATTTTTTATTTTGTCAGTTCTCTTTAAATGATGAAGTTGCCAAATGAAGAATCAAACTTTTATGGGTTTAACTTCTCAGAATATTTGGAACACTTTGAATATACCAGGTTTATTTTGAAGCTTCTATTTCAGAACCTTAAACACTTGTGGAAGGAAGATAAGCTATAGTTAACAAAGGGAATCTCTTATTTGTGTGAAATGTGGTTCTCTCTTGCTGCCTTTGTCCTCAGAAGACCTTCTTTAACTCAGTGGATAAACTTAAAAGGCATCTCTTAAAAAAAACAATTCAACTATTCTTTCAGTGTTTTTCCTGCAGGGGGGCCTAGTGCTCAGAAGAGCAAAGTATATGGGTGGCTATTCCAGGACTATTCAAAATTCATAAAACTTTCTAGGATTGAAATAAACATGGCATATCCTCCACAAATGTTTTAGTGTAGATCAGAATAAAGAGAAATGTTTTGTGCATTTAAAGCCAGAAAATCAAACCATGTATTCATATAGTGGCAATCCTAGATTCTGAACAAATGTTCTTGTGAATCTAATGAGTTTCTGATATGACTGAACTCTTACCTTAAAGTGGCTAAAAATAAGCACATGTTCAAGATATATGCACACCATTACAAAATTTCTTTATAAATAAGATGCATTATACAGAAATTACAAGAGACAGCATGAAACATTCTAACAATTAAGTATACCTACTTAATATACGGGGATTGGGAGAAAATTTCAGGCAAAAATGGCATTAAGAATGTAAATGTCTTAAATACAAAACATTTTAACCATGTAGTTTTTCATGAAATGCCTTACTATTTATTAGTGGACCACCAATACTTATGTTCTACTTTTTTAAAGGACAATTTTTTTTTCAGTTCTAAGCCTAAAAAATTAGTCTTTTATAATAGCAAGATAAGGGAGGAAGAAATATTTTAGTTCTTAGCTTTGTAACGATTGCATTAGAAAGGATTCTTGTATAGGTTACTTTATATCAATATGCAGTATTTTTTTTAGCCTTAGAGGGAGGATGCTGAGAGTTTAGAAACTCAGCCACATCCCCCTCATGGTAACTGTGGCCAGATCATCCTTTGTATGAATTCCCTGGTTAGATGTTAAACCAATGGAAAAGTTACAGAGTAACAAAGAACATACAGTTGTGCGCAGCATGACAATAGAGACACTAACAAAAAAGATAATTGTTGGGACATAAGTTCAGAATTCATATGAATCTTTTGAACTAGACAGAAAACAGACGCAATATATTGCAGTATGAAATAAATCATGAGTTTCTAATTCTAGCATCTGAATGCTGGAATAGCCCCATTTAAAATATTGGTTTCCTTGGCTAGATTTCTTAGAGTTTAAATATATCCTCCATGACAGCTACACACTTCTTTGAAGCAAAACCATAAGAAGTCAATTTTAAAAGTAAAAGTTAATCCACAATTCTAATTCCAAACGGATCTCATAATTTTTTCTTCTGGCAAGTATTGTAGAATTTTAATTCTGGTACCATTTAGATAATTCAGAGGGGGTAAAATGCAAATGCTTCTTGATAGTTTCATAACCAGTATTTAATTACTGGAATAATTAACGCAGAACAATTTCTTTCTCCTATTCTTGCTTCCCTGTAGCTAGAGTTCCTTAATGAAAAATCACCCTGGCTTAGTTTACCAGAAGTTTTTATTGTTGCAAAGAGGCATATGATAGCCATTTTTTAACAATAGAGTCAGTCTACTTTCTATCCCAAAGTTTTGTTTAATCAGAATTAAAAGTTCTTGTATTTTTTTTTGTATTGACATGAAATCTTGTCATATATATTTATGATTCCATGCAAAAAAGCTATGTAAAAATATTGAATCCAAGTTGACAGATTCTTTAAAAGTGAGGGGTTAAAAGAAAAGAATATTTTGAGTGAAATACATTTCCTTAATTTAAATTGCCAAGAAAAATATTGAGAATCTCATTCAGCATGTGGATTTTTTAAAATAAGATACTGAAGGCACTAAATATAAAGCAAAAATGCTTAAAACAAATACACATTGATTCTTTCACCAAAATCACCATTCCTTTGTCTCTTCAAACTTGGCTTATTAGTAAAGCAGCATAGCATGAGTCTTTTAATGAAAGATCAAGTGAGATTAACTGAATGACTGCTATCAGTCACTTACAAGAAGGAGAAGTCACCAGAAAAGGAAAAAAACAAGAAATATATAAGATGATGAATATTTTTTGTTCTTTTAGTACCAGACTTAAATAATATTGCATTTAACTATAAAGAAACATTCCACTGAATATATATACCTATATAAGTATTTTTGCACAGATTCCTTTAAAGAAATATTAAAATGATATAACAATTCTTTTTTTGAAATTGAAAGTATAATTTATACTTTGATAATGCCATGTGAATTAAAAAACCACAGAAATGTGATAATTGCAATAAGGCATCTTAGACAGCTTGAACTCATGAGTGTTTGTATCATGTAGTTTTGACTCATACCTGAGATACACAGAAAACTAATCACTATGATTTTAAATGAATTCCATGAGAGGAAAAAAAACCCAGAAGAATGGAAGCTTAGATATCTGGGGAAATTAAGAATTTCTTAAAATTAGTCTAATGTAATAGTTTTCTAAAGAATGGTTATAAAATAACAGCATAACAGAATAGGGACATTGATGCTATGATGCTGATTAAACAAACCAAGCATATGATTCAGATTCAAGTTATCAAGCTAAATGGAAAAAAAGAGCAGACTAGAAACATAAATGAAGAGTTCTAAAAATCCAAGGTCAAATGAGTTTTGTAAAAGGAGTGTAATATTTTTGTTTAGTATGGCTAAGTGTAGAAAATACTTCAAAAATCAACAGAAACCTGTAGAGGTGAATTTTCAATGGAAAATCATTTTCCAATTTTATTTTCTTGTATTAGTGAACTTTAAAAGTAATAACCTCGTTGTATTTCAAGTGTAAATCACGTAAACATTGTGTAGCATGTGGCAAAAAAAAAATTAAATAGGAAATTCTCTGGCCATCAATGCCAGTGGTTTTATATTTCAGGTCATAAATATAACCAAATGTGCAATACAACACAAACATGATGATAAAAAGCACTCCTCACAATTAACAAATTTTAGATCATATGATTAAAAAAAATATTAAACTGCATTTAGTGCAACATTCTATTATATCATACATCATATACCATGCTTTGAAAACTTACTGCACTACAGTATATACAGGCAGGATACAGCAATGTTTAAATGAAAAGTGAAAGGGAAAATGTGGAGCAGAAAATTTTTACATCTCTGTATACATCTATTTGTACTGTCCATTGAATTAGATTTATTATATAATCTGCTGTGCCATAGTGACTATCTTGCATAACACCTTGAAGTACTTTTATTTTTCCCCCAGCAATGGTCTACTTCAGACATAGGGTGGAAAGATCGTGATAAAAACGGCAGAACCTTGAAGCTTCATCAGTTGCTTCCCAAATATCATTTGTATATAGAGCTAGAAAATATTAAGAACAAAACAAATCATAACTATGTGTTTTAAAACAGATTTTGCTGAGCATGTGTACCATAATAAGAAATAAGTATGAAGAAAAGTATGATAAAAAATTACATGATTTACATTTAAAACTAAATAAAGTGTCTTTTTGTTAAGGAGATTTGAACTCAGATTTTCATTAGTCCAAGAAAGATAAAATAAATTTATGTTTTACCAACGACAGAGCCACAAATTGGCTTAAGTAAATTTTTCAGATAATCTATTACTTAGAATTAAAACATAAGATTCACTGTTTAATGAAAATAACAAAAATCTCCAAAGATTTTGTATAGTAACATAATTAGAGAATGTTTGAGTATGCTTAATTTAAAAACATAAAAAGTTAATAGTTAAGTTTCCAGGATAAAGCATCAAGGAAGTTTTTTTTTTCATTTAGGGAAACAGGACAGGCAGATAAATTTCCTACACATTTAAAACATTTCTATCAGAACAGAATCACAAATACGTAGCTGGAAAGGGATCTCAGAGATCATTTAATATGATTCCCTCATTCGATAGCTGACAGTTGAAGTGGCAGAGGGAGGATTGCTTGAGGGCTTCTGGCATCAAGCTCTCTATCCCACAACCCCTTCCTTCTTTTTAAGTCATAACATACTCATGAGCAGTCATTTATGCAAAGAGCTATGTAGCTTGCAAAAAAAGATTCAAGCTAAAACATCAAAAGAATGAGCAAAGCGATCTTCTTGCTAAAGCCTACCTTAGGTTTCTATAGTGTCCAAAACTTTAACAGCCGCACTCTTGAGCACTTTGGGCTTGTGCACGACGGGGTGATCTGAGCTGTCTTAAGGCAGCATCTCCATATTGAATACCTGAGCCCATTCTTTCTGGATCCAGTTCACCTGGGGAATCAACCAATATTTGGTTGCAGATACAAAGGTGATGAGTAACACAGTCCCTCATATACTTTATAAACCATGAAAAGTTGTAAAGAAACATGTCCATTAGTAATTATTATATAAATTAGGGTATGACTAAATGTAGAGGAGTGGAATCAAACATAATGGCATAAAAGAGTCCAGGAGGAAGAGATCATTTCTGATTGGGGAAGAAGGGAGAACAATTTAGGGAAAGCTACATAAAAAGGTGTTATCTGAGCAAAGCTATTAAGGAATAGAAGTATTTCAACAGGCATAGATGTGAGTGAAGAATCCAAGCTTGGGAAGCAGGATATGGAAATGTGTGGTGGTGAGAGAGGTTGGGATGAAATCAAAGAATGACAAGTGATCCAATTTCACAAGAGTGCTATTTTGAAATAATACTGGTGGAAAAAAGTGGAGGCAAATTTTTAAGAGTCTTCAATGACAGTTTAAGGGGGCTCTATTTTATTTCCTAGCTAATGGAGAGCTACTAAAGAGTTTTGAGGAAGTTGAAATGATGAAACATGTATATCAGAAAGATTAATTTGGCAATTATTACAAGGATGGATTGGAGAGGAAAGGAACTGGAGGCAAGAACATCAGTTGGTAGACATTTATAGAAGCCCAGACAAGAAGCAATTTGGTCTTGAAATAGTTATGGTACTGACAAGTAGAAGTGGAAAGAAGTGCCAGATACAATAAGTATTGTGGAAGTAGAACCAATAGTATTCTATGGCAATTGATTAGTTGGGGTTCAAAGAGAAGGGGGAAGGAATATGGGGAGAGATGTAGACAAATTGAGAGGAAAAAAGAGAAGGGATGAAGAGATAGAGAGAATGACTAATGAGCAAGGTCTCTGACATAAAAGGAATAATATTGGTAAGTTATGTTTCTGTAATGACTTATCCACTTAACATTTTATCAAAATAACACCTTAAGAATCCTAGATTTTATCTTTACATTTACAAACATAGGTGAAATCAAAATTCTATTTAATCTTTGAGAAGCATTTAATTTTCAGACATGTTTTAAGATAACAAACTTAAATGGTCTAAGAATACATTAGTATGTAATAAAATATCCTATACAAAACTCCATGTTGTGTTTAAAGTCATTTAGTATTTTTGTTAAGGTTTTTTTTTTTGCAAGGCAAATGGGGTTAAGTGGCTTGCCCAAGGCCACATAGCTAGGTAATTATTAAGTGTCTGAAACCGGATTTGAACCCAGGTATTCCTGACTCCAGGGCTGGTGTTTTATCCACTGCGCCATCTAGCCACCCCTAAAGTCATTTGGTTATTAAACTAATGTAAGTGCTTACTTTTTTATATGAATTTAAATAATATTTAAAATATATACAAATTTATACTACTAACTCCAGATAAATTCCTAGTTTTAAGATTTAATTATACAAGATTAATGTGTATAAATGGATAGTTTAGTTACAAAGGCTGAATAAGAAATCTGTTTGAAAGAACTAATTTAAAAGAGAATCAGATTTTTCTGGAAAATGAAAACTGATTCAGTGAGATAAATTTAAATTATTTTTAATTTGATTTGCCTGAAGCAAAAAAGTGATCAATAAAATGAGTATACAATAAAGTAAGTTAAGCTTCATAGGTCAGCAGATAGGCTTAATGTGATATATCTTTATCTATATCTATTTACATCTATACACACCAACACAGATAAATGTATGGCCTCCAGTTAGAAACTGCTTTAATCAAACAGAATGTGCAACTCCTTGATATTACAAAATAGTTTTTCTAATATTGTTTCCTGCCATAAAATTGCCTTTACAACTGAATTTTAAAGAATCGGTCCTGATGAGAGAAGACTATAGCAAATTATTTTTTTTGTCTATTCAATGAGTTGAAGAAAAGCTCTGATTGAAATTAAAAAACCCCCAAACTCCAAAATAAAATCCCAAATATTTTCATTACTTTTAATTTTAAAGTTGTTTTTTAATTTTCTACCTCCCTATCTCCTATTTAAAAAAAGAAAAATAAAAACCTTATAATAGATTTGCATCATCAAACAAATTCCCCTATCAGCCATGTCCAAAACATATTTTGTTCTGTACAATGAATCTATTTACTTGTCTAGTTGTATAAAGCTATTATTTTACCAATAGAAATATTAATCTCCACAGTTGAGGGAGCTTTATTTTCTCTTTACTATATCTGGTGGCTAAGTACTATGAGAATATAAAAGTCGTTGGCATTAACCAACTAATGGCAATTTTTGTTTGACAGTCTACATGAGTACAATATGCTTAAATTTCTCCTGAAAATACTGATAAGCAATGCTTGTCATATAACAAACATATATAGTATATATACATCCATACACATAACACATATAAATATACAATATATAACTCTTTGTAAGGGGAGAGTATAGAGCAAAATTTATCAAACATTTTATTCATAGAAAATTTTTTACCTGATTCAATTTTATTGAGTATTTTTCTTGCACACTGAACAAAGGCTTCTTCTACATTCTCCCCTGTTAGTGCACTAGTTTCCAAAAACATAAGCTCTACATTTGATATAACAAAAACAAAATACAAATCCCAATTAAAATAATGACAGTTGCTGAGCTACTATCAAATTTGTATGTGATATTCTCTTAAAAAGAACAATAGAAAGGTAATTTCTGGCCTAACACTTAGATTGTCCAAACATAATTATAATTTAGTGAAATTTACATTTCTTTGCTATTTAATTGTAAACATAAAAATTCACGATCACCTAAAGTTATTACATAAGAATTTGTTGACAAAATTAACTAAAAAATGTCACAATTTATCCTACCCGAAGTTAACAAACAAGAACATAGTTAAAATTACTAAATAATTTCCCTTCAATAACTGAAACTAATTTTTCCTCTAGGTCTTGTATAAGACAATGCTGAAAGTAGAGAATTAGGTACTTAAATAATTTTTATTTTGAAAATTATATTTTTTATAGATCCATTATTTCACCATTAAAGATTGTTTCAAAGATATTTTCATTTATTGTGTTTGTAGTCAGTGGAATGCAAAAAGTCTGTTTGTGTATGTATCCATGTATTATCAGATTTTGAGTTCCTTCAGAGCAGGAACTGTCCTACTTCTCAATTTCTTTTTTTTTTTAGGTTTTGTTTTGTGTTTTTTTTTTGCAAGGCAAATGGGGTTAAGTGACTTGCCCAAGGTCACACAGCTAGGTACTTATTAAGTGTCTGAGGCCAGGTACTCCTGACTCCAGGGCCGGTGCTCTATCCACTGCGCCACCTAGCTGCACCCCCTACTGTCTCCAGTCCTTAGGATTTCTTTCTTTTCTTTTCTTTTCTTTTCTTTTCTTTTCTTCCTTCCTTCCTTTTTTTGGAGTAGGGCTCCCGATCTCCCAAACCAGTCCACCCATATAGAGGCAGCCTGGTCACTTCTCCTTCTTGGGGGTTCACCATATATAACTGGGTATCAGAATTAGTATAGATGCCAATCAGTTTCAACCCCATTGCAGTTCAGAACATCCCAACTTCAGCTGTCATTTATTCTATGCCTCTTTAATTTCCTTTCATAAAATACTTTATCAGATCTGTTTACAAATAGAAAAATACTTAGGCTGCTTGAGCAGTTCCCTTTTCTCATCCCATTGGTTATTATAAATGTGTTTTCTTAGGTTTTAATGCTATGCAATAAAGCACTGGAATCAGGAACTTTGTCTCCTCTTCTTACATTTTAACAATATAGTAAAAACCTATATTGTTAACCTTCGGATACATATAATATTAATAAAAAAGTAACATGGAAATAAAATGGGATTTAATAATCCCCCTACCATTTTCCTGGGCAAACCTGGAAGCTTCTAAGAAAGTAACTTCACGATCTGCATCCAGATCTTTTTTGTTCCCACAGAGTATTATGACAATATTTTGACTTGCTAGCATTCTTGCATCTGTCAACCAATTAGTAAGTGCATTATAGGTTTCTCGGCTACAAAATATAAGATCACAAAATTAATATATAAAGTCTGTAAAATATAATTTAATTTTAAATAAAGAATATTATAAAATATTTAAAAGATATAGTTATTCAACATCCTTAAAATGACATTAGCCCTAAAACAATGAGTGAACTATAATAGGAATTTATAAAAACAAAAAGAAAATCCATGTTGATATTCTGTCATCACTACCTTTGTTTCAATCATTGGAAAGAGAAAAAATAAGATGTGCATCTAAGAGTATAATTTGGCTCACAGATTACTAAATTTAAAGAAGTACTGGAAATTTAAAAAAAATTCAAAAGACCAAGCATTGCATCAGTCATTGCAACTGATTCTTCTAATTAAGAATCTAATTTTTTTAATTTCAAAGCTTTTCTGACTAATATGTCACAGGTCAAAAAATACATGAGTTATCAGTATATATATGCTAAAAAATTGATTTAAACAATCATATTTAAGTGTTTCCTGTGAGTATAATGTTTGGGCAGGGGTACAACTTTCTTTGGTTGAAACTGATAAGTGAGGAGTTCTAAATGCACAATCTCTCTCTATTACCAATCTTTTTGTTACAGCATGCCTGACACAGAAAGCAAATTGTGGGAAGTGAATGATAAGGTCCACTTCCTGGTAGTATTCAAGACCTGTAAGTACTCTCTCAATAAATTGACTGTGTTTACAAAGGAGGATATATTTATCTGAAAGCAAACTACTCATAAGGCCTAATGTGTCAATTTTCAGAATGCTTTAGGGAACTGTAAAATAGCATGTGAAGAAATGCCTTAAAATAATGTTCTTTTTCTCATCTAAAAGCACATGTATATAAACCTACAGGCAATTTATGAATAGTAATTCGGAGAACAGTATGTGCACTGAAATAATGCTCTATTTTATAGAAACATATGGAAATAACGAAAGGTGATGTAACTTGCCAAAGGCCACAGAGTAAGAATCAAATATATTTATTAAGCTCCAAATCATACAAATTGAAGTGTAAAAAAAAATCCATCACAAATTTCTGAAACTAAAGATGCTTGAATTTCAAACTATGAGGAACAGAATATGAAGACTACACTCTTTTCCTTTAAGTAAATTTTGTATTACCTGGTAATGTCATAAACTAATAGAGCTCCTGCTGCACCTCTATAGTAACTTCTTGTCACAGACCTGAAAGAATTAGATGAATTTTATTAATAAATTAAAAAGTTTTCACTAATGTTCTAAACAAGATGTTTCCAAAGAAAGAGAAAAAAGGCAATGCCTTTTAGCTCTAGGAACTATAATTTATAAAGATATATATATTACAGAAGGACTTGCATATTCTCTCAACATTAGAAGAACAGCACAGTTAAATAACATCCCTATTCTTTCTACCATATGAAAAAGACACAGTTACCTCAAAGCAGCCAGATATTTCAATAAACTACATATAGAGAAGCTCTCTGAAGACATAAAAGAGTTAAGAATGTTGTCTATCTTGAAAAATAGTAAAGAAACTTTAATAAGGGGAAATGCTGGAAAGAAAACCAATTCTTAAAATATCATAAATAAAAACATCATAACAACCAAGGTGTGTTTTTATTTGTTAAGAACAAGTCATACTAATTGAATCCCTTCTAAAGTAGAGATTATGTTTAGGCAGAGAGCAAAAACTATTAGTATCTTGACTTCAACTAGAGACATACATATACTATAGACTATTTTCAAAATTTGATTAGCCTTATGATGAGTAGTAATCAACTTAATCAGCTAAAATAAGATTCACTTCCTCAATGCCCTTTCAAGAAATCTGTCCCATGTTTACAAAGTGGTTTTAATGTTGCTAATTTATAAGTTAGAAAAGTTTACCTATCACTGATTCAGTGCTTCAATTCATTCTTTCCTATTCCTAGGCTCTAAGATATCTTATCAAGTACAGAAGTCCTAGCAATATAGAACCAAAATTACATTTGAGAATAGTGGCCATTTTTTACCCTCCTAAAACCTCTCCTCTTACAAGCTTCATTAATTTTATTTGGTGATAGCACTGTTTTCATAGTTACTTTGACTTGATACCTCAGATTTATCTTTGACTCTTATTCATAACCAGACAATTTTCAAATCCTATCATTTTGTTAGTGTAGAAATTAAAGAAAAGCTGCTGGTGATTAAAGTATTTGTAGTAGGGAGATCTGGAAAGTTAACTTGAATCAAGTAAAGAGCCAGATGTTGGTGTGGTCTATGCTCTACATTCACTACAAAAAAAATAGTTCAAAATCTTTTCAAAAGCTCCTAGTCACCTCAATGCTAGACACTTAAAAGAGGGAGGGAGTTTGGAACTTCTATCTTTCATAAACTATGAGGTCATGCTGGTATGTATGTAAGGCAGAGGGGAAATTAAATGTCTTTCCTATCCCTAAACTCCACAGTGCTACTAGAGTACATGAGAAATCACATTCAAGAGCACTGGTCATCTTTCTTCCAATAAAATAAAAGATCAACAAAACAGTCACTTTAGGTTGGAACCTTGGAGTTGTCTCAACTCTTCCCTCTCTGTTTCTATTCAATAAGTAGTCATTGCCTATTTTATCAGCACTATCTCTGTCATTTCTGTTCTCTCCTTCCTACTCACCTTGCCATCACAATTTTAAAGGCTCTCATTTCTCAATTGGCCTGTTATAAAAGTTTACCAGTTGGTCATTCTGACTCATCTTTTTACTCTTTAATCCATCATAGTTATTTGTCAAAGTATCACCATTTTAACTTCCTCAAAAATCTTTGGAGATTCTTTGTTGTCTATGGGTTAAAGTAAATATGTCTTCTTCAGGCATTTAAGGCCTGATAAAATACAGCTAGCTCCAAACTACCTTTGCTTTCATTCTACTGTCTTGCAAATTTTTTTTTCCCACTCTATTGACTCTCAAACTTAATCGCTCCCTAATCTCAATCAGTCTTATTTTGTTTCTGTACATGCTTGTTGGCTATCTATTATGCCTGGAATGTACTTCCCTTACCTCTCTGCCCATGGAAATTATACTATTCCTTCAAAGTTCAGTTTCCCTATAAGTATCATCTTTTCTACGAAGCCTTCCAGTTATCACTCCAGGTAAAAGTTATCTTATCTCTCTCTCTCCCTTCTCAAATTTTCTTAAAGTTCTCTGGATGGAATTGTTTTACTTGTAAGTCTAATTCTGACTATGTGACTATTGAATGATTGTGTAAGTGGTTGGATAACTATATCCAAAGGCTAATTATCACTAAATTTCTAACACAGGAAAGTGAACTGAGTATTTGATAAATGTCTTTCTGATATCTTTTTTATTTTTTTTTATATTTTTATATTTTAAACTTATAAATATTTATTAAACTTGTGAAGTATATTAGTTTAGAAATTCTGGCTAGTTATTTTTCTATGATAAAATACATAAAAGATTTTGGCATGTTGAAGAAATGGTAATATATATTCTTAAGTTCAACAGAGACAAATAAGAGTGCACTTAAATTCAATAATAGAAATAACTGGGGGCAGCTAGGTGGCGCAGTGGATAGAGCACCAGCCTGGAGTCAGGAGTACCTGAGTTCAAATGTGGCTTCAGACACTTAATAATTACCTAGCTGTGTGGCCCTGGGCAAGCCACTTAACCCCATTGCCTTGCAAAATTAAAAAGGTCAAGGAATGATGACCGAACATCTTCAACATTAAAAACTTCTTTCAATGACTAAAATTATTTACATTAAAAAATAATTTCATAATCTGTAGGGGACAATTCTGCAGGGTATTATGGCAGTTGTTCTGATTTATATCTGGCCACTAGACCTAGATGACTGAAAAAAAGAAAGGGAGGCTAGTGACTTTACACAGTACCCTCTTACTTAAATTCAATTCACTTGCTTATCATGACATCAACTCTCTTTTGGTCTTCTTTGAGAATTAAGGACAAACAGCAACAATAATTATGGTAAGAATGTAGACTCCCCAGGATGGTATATTCTAATGCATTAATGATTTTTGGAAAAAGACCCATTTTTCATCCAGTTTACTTTACCAAATGTATTAATTATATCCTTGATTAAAATCATTTGATCTGTATTAAAATGTAAGTACTTTACAAAATTTCCATCTGTTATTTCTTTAGCTAAAATTAAAAGGTATCACTTTTAAACAACATGTCCAATTTCAGCAATCCATCAGGAGAAGGAAATGGCAAACCACTCAAGTATCTTTTGCAAAGACAGTCCCAAATGAGATCTCAAAAGTGTTGGCATGTGACTAAAACAACTGAACGACAATAAAAATCCTATATCTGGACCAATGTACTTTATATAATAATCCACTTTTCTGCATTAAAATAGGAGAATGAACAAAATTTAACTTTTGATGTTCCTTAGCATTAGGTCAATATTATGAATTATAATTATAAATCAACAACAATTTGAGAAAGTTTAAAATACAGCATGAAATAAGGACCCTAACACATACACTAAAGAAAATGGAATTTTTGGCTAAACCCTGAAATTTGATTTTATCTCTAAAAAAAAGTCAAGGAAAAAAATAGGTTTAATTTATGGAAAAAATTCATCTTTATGTAAAATTAGTAATGAAGCATTCTTCCAAAATTTAAAATATTAGGTGCTTTCAGTGGTGCATCTATTTTCATACCACTAACAGACCCTTTAGGAAGCAAAATTGAATTAAAAAAATTTTTTTAAGTTAAAGCAGTTACCTAAGGTGGAAATTTCTGCATTGAAAGAGCACAGCTGATTTATAGGAGTAAATTTGTAAGAAGTTGGAAAAGGAAAAATAATGATTTTAATTCTAAGAAACATTTAAAATAAAATTTTAAAATACCTGAATCGTTCTTGTCCTGCTGTATCCCATATCTGTAATTTTACATATTTACCACCTACATTTATTATCTTTGAACCAAACTCCACACCTATGGTGTGATTTGAATCATCTTTGACTAAAAGAAGAAAACAAAGACAAAAAAATTTTAAATTTAGAAAACATGCTTTACAGGTTTTACAAAACAAAGTTCACTAAGTACATTCCATATTTGGAAAATTGGTCTTTCATTATTCTTAAAAAACATTTTTTTGGTAAAGTTTTGAGTTTCACAGTTTCTCCCTCCCCTCAACAAAAGAGCAATCTAATAACAGTCATATATCTGTTTTATATATGTGCATATAAATATAACTATGTTAATATATATATATATTTAAAATTCCTTACTCTCAAAATAAATTCTGTCCCCACATTTTATGTTAAGTATTGAAACCAGGTACTATATCTTTATTAAAAATTGATTATATGTGGCCTAACTGATAAAATTAAATAATAATCAATAAAATTTGTTTATTTTCTTCTCTGCTTTAAAAAATACAAAGTTTGTGCCTTCAAAGATTTGATATATTTTTTTCCTTAACATTATTTTGACCTAAGTGAAGCATCACATGTTATCAAGTCTAAGTTTTGAGACGGCTGGCTCTCATTCAATTTTTTTTCTATTGAACAAATTATTTAGATATTCTCAAACTTTTTAACATATGTGGGTAAACAAACAAGAAATGACATCTTGCAAAGGTACTTTTAAACTTTCCCAGTAAATCTGACTTCTGAGTATAGAAAGAGAAAACTGGGTGCTCCGTAATAGAATCTTGAGGGACTTTCAAAATTAATGGAATAGAAAGGTGAAAAAAAAGAACCACCTTGAGATGGTTGTTTGCTTTTTCAGGGGAAGTGGTGATAAATCAGAAAACTGGGTATACTCACTGGAGATGTCACTGGTTTCTGTTATTTTTTTTAAGCACCAGGATCAAGTAAAAAAGCTTTCTGTTTCATTTCCCAAGTATGTAAACCAAATTTAACATTATAGCCTACAGTTTAACTTCTACCCATCTTTAAAAACAGAACCCAATTTATTCAAACACACCATTTCTTTCTTTGACTTAATGTCAAATTTTTACCAAAGATACTACATCTTTAACTATATCTCCAAACCACCATTAGGAGATCCCAATCTTTTAAACTTCCCCTCTCTTCTACAAAACATGGCCAGATAGGGCCAAAATACAAGGTTTTCTCTAGCCTCTCTCCCACATTTGTTTATCTCAATTCATTCTAAAACATATTTACCTATTACATATATGAAATATACTTTATTATATATTCAATACAATATTGTTATGAAATTTCACTATACAATTTGTAACATTTATATAGTAAGCCCTCAACCAAATGTCACAAAAAATATTACCAAATTTCTTCTTTCATGTAATTTCAAAGAAAAAATTCCTTTTAAATCACAGCTGCTATTCTAGGAAAATATTTTTAAAATTCTGCTGTAAATTGACATGAATAAAATGGCCATCAGAAAACAGTATATATAACATACATACATATGAACACGTATGAACAAGAAACACATAGATAATCACTTACATTTTTTTTCTATAAACTGATGAAGTAAGCACGATTTGCCAGTTCCTGCATTTCCAATTACCAGGAACTTAAATAAAAAATCTAAAGATAAAAAGGATATGAAAAAATTATTTCAGAGCAACAAGTATCAATTTGTTTTTAGACTATGATCATATAGTATGAAATCAAATGAAAAGGGGAAAAGTGAATGAAGATTAGTTCTAGCTTTTTCAACCTAAACTTTTGTGAAAAAATGATGAATTGGTATAGTGCAATGTTCGTTAACTTTACATACTAAGACTAGCAACTGAAAAGTTTTCAGATAAACTCATTTCTCTTTAAAAACCACGCCCCAAACAGGAAGAAAGTTCTTATATGAAATGAATAAAAAATCAGTTAACAATGATTTCATATAGCTCTTAAAACTAAATTTGCTCTGGTTGCCCTCTAACTTCCCATCTCTAGGAAAAAACATACAATATTTAGCATGACATCTCTATCTAGTTCTCTTAAATTCTGGTTCATACTAGTTCCAGTTTCAACTCATATTACCCTTTTTCACCCATTTTCCAGTCCTGCCTAATTGTCGATAACCGATTCCCACAGCTCCAACATTCTACAGCCTATTAGCATGCCTTTGCACAGATGATACCCCACATCTAGAATGTACCTCTCCTCACCTCCACTTTTTATTATTACTAACTTTCTTTAAAACTCAGTTGACATTGCTTACATCAGGGGAACCATTTGTATACCAAGGGTCATATGGATATTTATAACATCATTTGAGGGCTATATTTGGTCAAACCCCTAAAAAGTTACTAGATTTACTGAATTTCGAGTCCTGCCTGCCTTGGCAATGCCAGACCAACACAGTGGGCTGGAGGTTCATCCCCCCCCCCCCCCCAGGCTTATATGAAGTCTTTCCTGATCCGATCATTTTAGTTATTTTCTCCTTGAAATTTCTTTATAGAACAGCACATATTAAACTCTCTCCAAGCTTCTTTTTTCCCTTTAGTGATTCTATTTTATCAGGAAATGAAGCATTGACAGATGAGGATGATTAAAGTAAACACTGAGAGGTTAAGAGACATGTCCAGGCTCATATAGCCAGTATTTGTCAGGAAAATACTTGATTCCAGGTATTCCTGGCTCCGAGACCAACTATCTATCTACTGTTCAATTAGGAGGCAATACTACTCATAATGTTCTATCATCCTCACTTAAGATTCTAAATTGAAGTTGCCCTTGAATTCTCTAATTGGAAAGAATGTTTGCCAGATAAAAAAGTTGTTTCTAGACTTATTTGGCCTTGTAACTGAGTTGATTTTTACCGTTCTTTGAAGTCAATAATTTTTACCATTCTTTGAAGTCAATAATGAAGTCAATTAAATAAGTTGTTTCATTTATACATTTTATTCCCTCTTTGATCTTTGATTCTGATCTTTCCCCTCACAAAAACAAATCAATGATCTGATCATATAAAATTACCATTATCAGTGCACAGTCACTTGTCTATAAGAATATAATCATTCATTTTTATGTCATTTCTTTGGTGCTTATCATGCTTAGATCCATCTCTCCTTCTGAATAAAGTATTCATTAAATATATATATATATGTGTGTGTGTGTGTATATGTATATATGTGAAGTTTACACACACACACACACACACACACACACACACACACACACACACACGCTACAAGTCTTTAGAATCTCATTTCTTTCGCCTAACACATACTTTCCAATGTAGTTCTCACTGACTTTACCTTTATCTCAAAATTCCTGAGTATTAAATTATGTATTGGTTTATTTACTTTGGAGGGTCATAGAATTTCTCCCTCTCTGTAACTGTTGGTACAAAAGGTGCAGTTATCTTCATGGTGATCTTTTATTTATTTTTTAAACAAATGACTGGGTCCTTCAAATGGTCTTCTATTAAATGATGCTTATTTTTAATTTGCATATACAAAAAAATAAACTGTTATCTCCATTATATTCTTCTCTGAAGAAAATCCTTGAATATTTTTTTTCCATTTAACTACAGCATCCTTTTGTCTTGTTTCATTTCTAACAAGAATGTCAATTTTTCTATGGCTCAGGTTTTCTGGCAGTAATCCACTTGTCGGAACCTATGTATCTCATATATAGAGTACCTATGATTCTAATGGCATTTATACATTGTCTAAAAATTGTGTGATTGCTATCATATTATGTCATTCTTCTGTTAGTCTGCCACCATTTCTTTAAAAACAGTAGGAGTCACAAAGGACAGTGACCTCATACCATATTTTACTTTTCTTATTTTTTATTTTTTGGTTTCATGGGTTGTCATGGCCAAAAAATTCATCATTAAAAGGGCCATATACTGATCACTAGCATGTACATATTTAGATATGTTGGTCCTTGGAAAGCAAACAATCTTTTTGCCAGGACCATCCTCAAATCTTTTTTTTTTTTTTAGCTTGGTAAAGCTTACTCTTTATTAGCAACCTCTGAGTTCCTAACATCATTTGTATGACATGAAGAAGTACTTCTGGATATTCAGTTAGATAATAAAACAGCAGTTCCAGCATTATTCATATTTTAGAAAGATGTTGCAAATGGATAAGAAACTGATTCCAGAATTCTATAAGAGAATGGGTTAGATTGCAATGCTTCTTCCTGAAATAGATACCCATTAAAAAAAATCAATATTCTAGTGATGTGAGAAATGGAATAATGGAATAAATGGAATAATGGAATAATGGAATAAAATCACAGGCTCCAAAAAACTAATGTTGCAGGTCACTCATAAGACAATGGAGAAGAATGTAAATAAGCATATGTAAGCTAAAACATACTGCCAGTGAAAAACTTATTGATGATGATGATGTCTTGAACCTTGTTCTTAATTTAAGGCAATGGGGTTAAGTGACTTGCCCACAGTCACACAGCTAGACAATTATTAAGTGTCTGAGGTCATATTTGAACCCAGGTCCTCCTGACTCCAGGGTCGGTGTTCTATCCACTGTGTCACCTAGCTGCCCCTTGTCCCTTGTTCTTGAAGAAGATAATGACATCAGAGAGGTGATGCCTTGACAAGCAGATGGACTGGACTTGAATGAGGGGGTGCTGTGTTAAGTCACCAGCCTTATTTTTTTCTCCTCTGGAGTCATCCAGATCCAAAGACTAGATATGAAGCTGGTCTGTGAATCCTCCCCAGTGCAGCACAATAGAGTTTAAATATGATTGAAAAATGTTTAACAAAATAAATAGAACTATAGTACAATATAGATAATATTAATAGGTGGTTTTCTAGGTCAATATCCAACCTGCAGGAGTCAGTCTCTGTTTTTCTATTTAAGTTTAACATCAGTGAATTGGACCATCTTTCTCTTTAAAAGAAACCAATTGCCTACTTATCCCAGGGGGTATGTGAAGCAGTAGCTTGGTTAGTAGGATAGCTCAGTTTGGATCTTATTGATCTTTTTTTATTAGTCTCAAAATTAATTCATTCTCTTCCCAGCTTGGGAACCAGGATAAGAAGGATCAATCCCTAGACCCTTAGCATTGCTGAGCCAGGAGGGGATGCCAGCTTTTCCTAAGAATTAATCTAAGAGGCTTTCTCTTTGGCTCCAAGACTTTTACTTTTTCCTTTGTTCACAGAATCATAACTTCAATCACCTTGCCCCTAGGCAACTGGGCATCCTGAGACTGAAAATCTGTTATATCTAAACCCTAGTTCTTTTCTACTATTTCCACCAAAATGTGATGCTCTGGTCTCTTAGCCAATACCTTTCCCTCAGCTTAACCCTTTCTACCACTTATTAAAAAACCACCATTCTATTGCTTATATTCAGGCAAAGAGAATATAAAAATCCAAAACTAATACATCTCATTAGATATGTGGAAGTATGTAGTAATAACAACCCAATCCCAGACCTGATGGTACCTAACCTTTCTAACCGGAATTTTTAAATAAAATTTCCTCAGTGCTAGCTTGTCCTGTGGAAGAAACTCCCCACTCCCCAACCTTAGTTTTCCCTTACCTCCTTTCTAACAACCAGAATGGCGCCCACCAATTTGGAATCAGTCTTTCTGGGTATTTTCTGTCATGTTCTTTAGTTCATCCTACAATCCAAATTCTCTCTCAGCAAATGAAGTTTATTAACAGCATAATAGCTAAGTCTTGTAAGCTTCCCTAGCTAATATCCACTGTTTAGTTTTCCTCTTTACCATGCCTCCCTTAATGATATGTTTATAGCTGGAAGGATCTAGTTAAATCTCATCATTTTAGAGAGAAGAGTAATAAAATCCCAAAATGTTCAGCAATTTGCCCAAGATCAAGTAAATCATACATAAATCCAGGATTAGAATTTAGGTTCCTATACTCAAATTAATTATACTTTCTCTTATATCATACTGCTTCCTCTTACCATTTTCAGGGTGGGCAGCAGTGAGGGAAAGAAATATGTGTGTATATACATATATGTGTATATACATATATTTTTACAAAAAAATAATTATGAATCTTAGAGATTCACATGAGTTTACCATATTTATTGTAATATATCCTGACAAAACCTCCTAAGGCATGCCACAGGCATACTTGCCTTTTCCCACTATCTAGTCTCCCTTAGAAGGGAGACACAGTACAGTGAATAAACAGTGACTTTGGAGTCAGTGGACCTGAGTTCAAATGTTTATTAATACCTGGGTGACAATGGGAAAGTTGCTTAACTATGGGCCTCACTTTCATTTCTGAAATGAGCTTGTTGGACTGAATGTCCTCTAAAGCCCATTCCTGCTATTGGTCTATGTTCCTGTGCTCTGTAACCCTGCTTCCACACCAAGTTTAGAAGAATGGAAAGAAAAAGAGCTAGATCTAGGTGAGGAATGTGGTCTTAGCATTCCAAGGCACACCAAATGCAATTACCACAGAAACATTCTAAAGGGAATTAAAGGAATATTTTTCTGTCATTTTTTTTGAGAAAATTATCATGTTTCCCATGCTGAGGAAATCACAAATTCTTTTTTGTGATATGAATAAAAAGGAATAGGTGATGGAGAGATGCTGGGAGGATGGAAAGTGGATATTCAGATACCTTTTTCTCCTATCTTCCCTTCCTCCTTCCTTAAGGGGGGGACGACTTTGTGATTGAATAGGAAAGTCCTAGACTAACCTGAACTTAGACTTAGTAGAGACAGAACTAAGTTATAGAAAAAGTGAGGTTTGCATCTCCCAACAAAACACCTTTCCTAGAATCTCATATCTCCTCTTTGTCCAGAAAACTCAAGCCTTCCTTTTGCCCTCTATCTTTCTAACTTCCCCAACCATATTCAGGGTGGTCCTCTTGATCAAAAATTTTCCCTAATATTTATAACTGTCTTTTTTATTATATCTCATGGTGCTTGGCACATATGAGTAATATATCAATGCTTTTTCATTCATTCATAGCGAACCAAAAAAAATCTCTTAAAATTGTAAGAGATATTAGACATAGCCATAAGCTATAAATTTGATATCCTAAGTGAAATGGATGACTTTTTAAAGAAAGTACAAATTGTTGAAACTAAAACAATATAAAATTGATCATTTCCCCATCTTAACTTTTATTATAATTTACTCTAATTTCTAAGATCTTACCCACAAAATAAATTTTATGGGATAATTTTTTCCAATATAATATCTAATTTCCCTCCCTTCCTTTCTAATCATACTAATTTAAAATTTCATTATTTGTTTTCTAGACTATTACTGTAACATCCCAACAGGTCTCACTGTCTCTTTTTTCTCTCCTCTTGAAATCATCCTTCACAGATCTGTCAAAATAATTTTCCTAATGTACTCGTTATCTTTACTCAGCTCCTCAAAATCTTTAATGGCTCTCTGCTGCCTAACTGATGAAATATGGATTCTTTACCCTACTGGTAGAACCTTTTTTACCCCATTTGTGATAGCAGCTCCAATAGTGTGTTAAGTAGAAGTGGTGACTGAGCACTCTTGGTTTTGTTCCTATTCCTAGCTAGCATTTAAGATCCTTCATAATGTTGCTCCATCTTGACTTTCTGAATTTATTTCATACAACTCCCTTTCGTTCTGTGCTCACTCAAACTATTCTTATCCTTTGCTGCTCCCTTCTGCATTAGTTCTGGCTATCCCTTTCTTTGCACCTGCCTGTCTAAACTTGAACCTCTTAGGCTATAATCTTACTGAAGTTGTGATTTTCATTTTCCATCTTTGTAACCCATTATACATTTGTTGATCTAGTTCAACTGTCTGATGTCTTCTCTCTAGTCCCTTGCCCCCCCCCCCCCCCCCCCCCCACTGATCTTTCCCTTCTAAGCCTCAGCTTTTGGATTACTCTTACCATCTGCTGCTTTCACTCTTGGTGAATAGAACTGGAGAAAATCATAAAACTGAGCTGGATCCATTACAAATGTATGCTATATAATACAAATTAGGCCATCATATTAGCAAGATAAACCTTTTATACCCCTCTACCCAACTAACTAAATCCCACTCATATCATAGTTTTTCCAGACTTTTTCATCCCTCCTCCCATCAAATGAGATAATAGTCATGAAGCCTTCTCTCAAAAATCTGGCTTATAGTACATACTATAGAAATATTTGTTCCCTTTTCAACCCTCCTATAACTGCCTACATGCAACCCTCATATTTCACTGAAATCACTGGGACCTTTTCACAAAAGCTCCCTTTCCTCCCCTCCTGGTCATTTCATATCACTCAGATGCCTCCTGCTAACTCCACACCTCACATAAAGATGTGGCCATTATCTCTGCAGGTACAAGAGATCTGATTCCATCCTATTCACTCCAGTAGACTAAATCATCATCCCTACTCTCCCACTAATCTTCCCTTTCTACTAGCGACTTCCCTTGTCTCCTCCTTATTCTCAAAAACCTCTTAATTCGTTCATTCCTGCTAGCTATCATCTCCCTCCTTTTTGTGACTAAACTCCTTGAGAAGACATTCTACAATCTATGCCTCTATTTCTTGGCCTCTCCCTTTCTTCTGATTTCTCTAGTTTGACTTCTAACCTCATCATTCATGTGAAACTGCTTTCTTCAGAATACTCAGTGATCTTTTAATTGCGAATTCTATTGGCCCTTTTCAGTTCTCATTCTTTTTTCCAGATTTTGATTACACTTACTTTCTTCTGGTTCTCCTACCTAAGTGTTCCCCTGGATACAATTATCAACTCTATGCAGAAGATTCTCAGATTTATTTAATCAGACCCAATCTCTTTTCTGACTTCCAGCTTCACATCTCCAGTTGCTTATTAGATGAATCAAATTGGATGTATTGTGAACACCTAAAACTTAATGTGTCAAAAATTGAATTCAGGATCTTTCCTCCCTCCGGAGCGCCTTCCCTCTTTCTAATTTGCCTATTTTTATTGAATATACAACCATCCTCTCAGGCATGCAACTAGGAGTCATCCTTGACCTCTCATTCTTACTCTCTAAACTTTCATATGCATCCCCTCCCCTCACCTGATACTGTCACCATTCTGATTTTGCCCTCATCATCACACATTTAGATGGTTACAACAGCTCTCTGGCTGGCTTCTCTGTCTCATATCTCTCCCTGCTTCCATCTATCCTCCACACAGATGTTAAATCTTACAAATGTGTCCATTGTCACCTTCCTGTTCAATAAATTCCAATGACTATTACTTCCAGGATCAAATATAAAATCCTACTGGACTTTTAAAATCCTTCATAACCAGTGGAGCTGACTTATCCATCGGTGTACGACAGCCTATGTCTTTTTTTCCTGGTCTTATATTTTTATACCTTTACTTCAGTTGTAATAAGCACAAGCAACTATATGGTGCAGTGGATAGAACTCTGGCCTTGGAGTCAGGAGGACAGGAGTTCAAATCCAGACTTGACACTTAATAGCTGTGTGAGACCTTGGGCAGTCACCTCAATCTCAAGGTGCCTAGGGGACAAGGTGATTCAAGTTAGGAATCTGTGAAAACAGAAAAAAGTGGAAGTCTTGGAGCCAAAGAGAAAGCCTCTTAGATTAGTTCTTAGGAAAAGTTGGCATCTCCTCCTGGCTCAGCAATGCTAAAGGTCCATGGATTGATCCTTCACATCTCAGTTCCCAAGCTGGGGAGAGAATGAATTAATTTTGAGACAATTAAAAAGGGTCAATCAGATCCAAACTGGGCTATTCTACCAAACAAGGTACAGCTTCACATCTCTTTTGGGATAAGTAGACAATTGGCTTCTTTAAAAGGGAAAGATGGTTCAATTCAAACTTAAATAGAAACACAGAGACTGACTCCTGCAGGCTGGATATTGACCTAGAAAACCACCAATTAACATTAACTATATTGAAATACAGTTCTATTTATTTTGCTAAACATTTTTCAATCACTTTTAAACTCTCTTGGACTGCACTGGGGAGGCCAGCTTATAGCCACCTAGTTTATGCCAAGAAAATTCTTTAGAGCAGATGAGAATGTAAAAACATTTGAAAGGAACAACTCTACCCTAGTTGTAAGAAGGTCAGCAATTTCACAATGTCCACATTTATATGCCATTTTACAGGTTATAAAGTGCTTTCCTCACATCCATTAAGCAAAAAGAAATAATTATCCTTTTAAAAAAATTAGTAAGGGGCGGCTAGGTGGCGTAGTGGATAAAGCACTGGCCCTGGAGTCAGGAGTACCTGGGTTCAAATCCGGTCTCAGACACTTAATAATTACCTAGCCGTGTGGCCTTGGGCAAGCCACTTAACCCTGTTTGCCTTGAAAAAAAAAATCTAAAAATGTAAAAAAAATCTAAAAAAAATTAGTAAAGTGGAGGTTCACAAATGCAGTATTCAGACAAAGTTATCTACAATTTTAACCTAAATCTTCTGAATTCAGGATCAAATGGTACTTCTATCACTACAAGAACCAAAGCATCACTACTTCCAATACTGATTGGTGGAAGAAACATTACTCTCTATAACTTGGTCGTTTCCCTGTAAGGAATTAAGAAGGCCATCCTTGGGACTTAATCTAGAAAGTCAGAAGCACTACAAATAAAGAGATGTGGCTAGGTGGCGCAGTGGATAGAGCACCTGGAGTCAGGAGTACCTGAGTTCAAATCTGGCCTCACTTAGTAATTACCTAGCTGTGTGGTGTTGGGCAAACCACTTAACCCCATTTGCCTTGCAAAATCCTAAAAAAAAAAAAAAATCCAAAAACAAAACCAGAAAAATAAACAAAGAAAGCCAAGGCCAGTCTATATGGAATCAAGATTCTGGAAGATTTAGGGGAATTCCAATTGCTCTTAAAGAGATGCAAATCTTTCTGAATATTACTTATTGTTGTGGAAATGAAAGTAGTATTTTAATTGTATTTAATTAGGAATTGTATCCTTTTAAAACCTATCACAAGTAAAAATTATTTTTATTGCATTTTATGTTACATACTTGGTCTAACCTAGGTCTGACCCACAATATCTGATGTTTGTTGGGGTATTGGTTAAATCCATTAATGGTCAATGGTTAAATTTATTAATAAAGGCGGGGAGAAGAGTGGTGGAAGAGAGAACCTAGGGTGACTGGATAGGGGGACCCTGGTGCCTTGTGGCTTGTGTTGCTCTCTCAGTAGGCTATGACAGACACTCCCATAATGTCCTCTAGAAACACAATGGATGCTTAAGGAACTTGACAAAGAGGAAACAGCAAAAATGTGGCTCTTATAGTTTTATAAAAGTTGGGTCAGTCTCCAACAATATTAAGGAATATTAAGATAAAGTGTTTTTAAATGTTTGGTAATTAGAAGTAGAGGTAACTGCTTTTTATTTTTAATGACCATACCTTTAAGGCAGAGGAAAAGCTTAAAGATCTAATAACAATACAGGTGAAAAGGACAATACTAATGGAGGCAATGAATGATAGAATGAATATAGTAATTCTGAAATCCAACATAGAGGTTTAGAAGAATTGTCTTATATTTTGTTAAAATCAGGAAGAAATGGAGTAAAAAATGAGGAGTAGGAACTGGTAAGTGATGGGGTTGAGTAAGAAAGAATGCTTTAGACTAACTACCATTATTATTTTTTTAGTATGTTATTTCCCAGGGAGTGACTTCTTCCACAGGGAAGGTAGAGAGTGCATGAAATTTGACTACCAAGAAACTTGGGAGGTTGCAAGAGAAGTTTAAATAGCAAATAAATGAATTAGAACAATGAGGTTAATGAGGGTACAGATTTTTATTTATACTGATTTCTAGACTATGGCTATAGATTTGGATGAGTGGTCTTGACAGGACTAGACAATTTAAGGTGAAGACTAATGAAGAAATTTTACTGGATGCCTCTCATGATATATTCAGGTTGAATTCTGGAATGGACTGCTTCATCATCATACCCCATGTTATCAAGAGTTGAGTGTCCCATATCCCAGAGACTTTTTCTGATAAATACTTTCCTAAGGAGGTCTCCTCTGACCAAAGTATCCTGGATCTAGTCTTTCTTTCAGGTAGAGTCACCTAATAAGGATAAATCTACTTTTAGGCACAATCCATTCCTTCCTTATTCAATTCCCTGGGTTGATTTACCCAGAACTGGAGTTTTCTGCTTTGTACTTACCCCCCCCCCATTTCCCAGTAATCTGGGGAAATGATTCAGGTTCCCCTTAAATGACAGTTTCCTTCCCTCTGGAAAGGTTCTAACATTAAAAAAAAAAGTCTATAGGACCAACAATTGGAATTAATGGGAGATACTTTGCTTTTTAAGGATAGAGATGTAAAATAGGAATACTGAAATTCTGATTGAGTGGCAGCACAGTCTGAGTCCCAGTATTAACTGAGGTTCTGGGTTAGTTGGCAATTGAGAGGCCTATGACCCCTTAACAACCTTGCTATCACACAAGATTCCTAACTGATCACTAAAACCTATGAAGAGGACTGGTGCACCAAAAGAACTGGAGCTACTGTCACCTGGGTTTTGGATCTAATATTCTTGTTTGCTGTGGTTGTTTTTAACATCAAGATATCAAGTCTGAACTTTCTTTGACATTACTCACCTTATGAGGATTATACTTGTAAAGGACTTTTTATTATTTTATAATTTTATTGCTTGTTTTAAGGTCTTCTTCCAGTGTTGTCTATGCTAAAATTCTACTTGAAGCTAGAGTTATTTTAAAGTCATTTAAGTGGTAGAAGATACCCCTGGAGGATTTAAGGATTCTTGCCCCCAAGGAGAGGGATGTGATATGAACTGTATGAAGAAATGGCCCTTCCCTGCCAAGACAAAACTCCTTTATATGTCCTTTATCATTCCATCCCATAATCTCCAGGAGATTGTTCCCTTTATGATTATTGCTCACTATTCTTCAATTGCTCTCTACTAGCTGCTTCCTATTGTCGGTTACAAGCCCATGTCTTCACATCTTCAAAAAACCCCTCACTTGGTCCATCGACCCCTGCAAGTTATCCTCCCAAATCTGTTCTTTTTGTGGCTAAATTCTTTGAGAAGGCCATCTATAATCAGTGCCTTCACTTCTGTCTTCTCACTTTTTTCTGAGCTCTCCACAGTATGTCTTCCTCATTCTATTGCTCTCTACAAAGTTAATGACTTCTAAATTGCCAACTCTAATGACCTTTTCTCAAATCCTTCTTGACCTCTGAACCATTTGATATTGTCAATCAACCTCATCTTCTTGATGTTCTCTTATCTCTTTGAGATAGAAGCACTCACTTCTGCTTCATATCCTACTTATCATTCTTTCTCAAGCTCCTATTATACTGGATGGATATTCATTCAGGCCTTCCCTGTCCATTAACCAAAGTGGTTGCCCAAGGTTTATTTAGGCCTTCTATATTATTTTGCTTGGTGATTTCAGGGATTAAATTATCAACTCTATGCACATGACTTTCAGTTTTACTTATTCAGCCCTAATTTCTCTCCTGACTTCTAGTCTCACAATTGTTTTCAACTGCCTAATGAATATTTTGAACCAGATATATCTTAAACTTAACATGTCCAAAACCGAACTTATTATCCTTCCCTCAAACTCTTTCCCTTCCCTAACTTCCCTATTACTGGGCACTACCATCATTCAGGCTCACAACTTAGGTGCTCTCTTTGATTCCTCAATCTCTCTCATTCCTCATATCCACAATCAACTACCAAGTTCTGCCCATTTGTGACATCTCTCATCTCCCTTCTCCTCTCTGATACTATTCACACCAGGAATATTCTAATAACCTGAAGATTTGTCTTTCTGCCTCAAGTGTCTCCCTACTTCAGTTCATATTCCACTAAAATGTCAAACTGATTTTCCTAAAGCACAGGTCTGACCCTTTCCCACCAGTTACTACTTCCCTCTTCCTCCTTATTAAATACCAGAGTCCCTTATTACCTCCAGGATCAAATATAAATCCTTTAGCTTTTAAAGCATTTCATGATATGGCTTACCTTTTCAGTCTTCCTACTCTTTCACTTCCTTCCATGAACTCTATGATTCAGGATCATAGCCTTCTGGCTATTCTTTGAACACAACATTCAATCTTTTGACTGAAAGCTTTCAATGTCCTCCATTCTTGGAGCTCCCTCTGTCCTCACCTCTACCTCCTGGCTTCCTTTGGGTCTCAGTTCAAGTTTCATAGTTGGCAAGAAACTTTTTCTAGTCCTCCTTAATCTTAGTGTCTTCCCTCTGAGATTATTGTTAATTTATTTTATATCTACCTTGTCTGTCCATAGTTGTTTGCATTAGACTGTGAGCTCCTTAAGAGCAGGGAATGCTATTGTCTTTCCTTTTTATCCCTAATCTTAGCACAGTGCCAGGTATATGGTAGGTGAGGGCAGCTAAGTGGCCCTGGAGTTTGGAGTTTCTGAGTTCAAATCCAGTCTCAAACACTTGACATTTATGGGCTGTGTGACCTTGTACAAGTCACTTAACCCCATTGCCTAACAAACAAAACAAAAATATTGCAAACCAACCAACCAACCAAAGAAATGCTTGGTGACTTATGTCACCTTCCTTTTGAGGAAACAAGGAAGCTATTCTCAAGATCTGGCCAATTCAGAGACCTTTGGGAAGAAACCCAGGCTTTTATGGAATCAGAGCACTAGAAGTTTTATTAGAATTTTCATTGCCCTGCAGGGATGACTTCTGGTCCAAGTGTTGTGATAGCTGTGATTAGTTTTTTGTTTTAATTAACTAGGAATAGGAACTTTTGTAATCCTACAGAGACTATGAGCATGATTCTGCTCCCTATCTGCCCCCCCCAATTTATAATCCCAAAGTGCCTCGTTACATTTCAATGTCTAGACTGAATCTTGGGGATGGCCTGAGTTAGGTCTGGCCCACAACAAATGGCAAGGAGAACCTGGAATAGTAGTACTCTGATTATATTTTGGTTATATGAAAGAAGTATAAATAAGTGGTTATCTAAGAAGAATATAACATTAACATATATTTGACCAAACCTTCCTTTATTTGGGAGGTTTTAGAGGAAAAACTTTGTCCCTTCTTTTTTTTTTCCCTTCAAAAGTTGAGGGTTAGTCTGACAAGTTTCTTTCTCGATCTATTATCCTGGAATCCTTGTAGTTTTCTCTTTTCTGTTAGTATCTAATGCACTAAAAATTAAAACAATTTATCTTTTTAAATTTCCTATAAAATTTGACCTAAATTTTTGGTTAACCAAAAGCATATATATTGCACATTCTTCCAAAGACAATGGCATAATTCATTTTTGAGATCAGACTGACTCAATGTTGCTGGAAAAAAGGAGGACTGATTTTCAAAGTCTTTAATAAAAGTTTATCAATGTTATATATTCTATTATAGATATTAGATACATAAGAAGTCCATTAGTTGATTAAACTAATTCCAGAAGGATCAATTCAATTTCTTCATATTTAAGGGAGAGAACATCAGCTGTTTCTCAAGCACATACTTGCCTCAATTCTTACATTCTGTTAATGTTGAATTCTGGCATAAAATATGAGAGGTTCCTAAAGAAAAAGTAGTAGCTGATATTACCTTTAACTAAAAAGACACTGCTATCATTATCATAGTAATAGTTTAAAGTGTTTTGAAATTACAACCCAATTAATAATCTTCTTACCATGAGAAAGAACAGAACAAGTTAAGTCACTGTCCTTCCAGTCTTGCTAAGGGTCCACACTACTTTCTCCACGCTACAACTTTCAGAAATACACTCATTATGCACTGAAAGGTTTCCCTTTCCAAGCTTTACAGATGCAGCATAGTTGATAAATGTTGTGATGTAAACCTCAAGTATTAGTACTTTCTTTCAAAGCTGCAGAAACCAAGATTCAAAAAGGTTACTGCTCAACAAGTCAATCAAAGAGTAAGGAGTAGAACCCTGTCTTTTAGTCTGATAGTCACTAAATTATTATTATTATTATTATTATTTTAGTTTTTGCAAGGCAATGGGGTTAAGTGGCTTGTCCAAGCTAGGCAATCATTAAGTGTCTGAGGCTGGATTTGAACTCAGGTACTCCTGACTCCAGGGCCAGTGCTCTATCCACTGCGCCACCTAGCTGCCCCTCACTAAATTATTTTTGATAGCACCTCATCAGTAAAAAAATTTTTGAGTATACATCCCCAAATATATAAATATTCATTTACAAATTATATACATATTACTATACCAATAATTATTTACATTATAAAACTTACATAAAAAGACACTTTGAAATGAAATAAAGAGGAAATATTGTATGACTAGAGTCAAAAAGGAACCAGTAGAGTATATAGAGTAAAGGAAGTTTTTATGCATTAGGACAAATCACTTTGGCAGCTGGACAGATGATGGTGTGTATATTTGTGTTAAGGGGAATTGTAGAGAGGGTAGGGTAGCTTGAAGCAGAGAGAAAAGAAGCTACTGCAATAGTCCTGGTGATAAAAGTGATTTTATGAATAGGGAAAAGGGGTACAATCTAAGAAATGTGGAGAGAAAACAAAATTTGGTAACTGATTGGATATGTGGGGCGTGGGAGTATAATAAGATGAATATGACATTAAGTTTGTGAAATTGGAGTGACTAGAAGTTGGCGTTCCCAGATAGTTAACCAGGACACATGTAAAAGAGGTGAGTTAGGGGTGCCAGGGGAGAGGAGAGATAATTTAATGAGATCTGAAAACTGCTGAGATAGGGGGTCTCACTGTACCCAGCACCTGCTATCACCAGTTTGGGGTGAGAGGCAAATTTTCTCAATGGCACCTACATGGTACTAAGCTGAGGTTAGATTATAATTGACCTGAGAGATCAATGCTTCACACTGAAGGATAGTCTGGAAGTTTATGAAGGAGAGGGCCATAATAGGGAGGGTTACTGTGGAGAGGAATGATGGTGGGTGTGGTTGTGATGGAAACAAGCAATACAATTAGCTGTTTTGAAGAGGGAGGATGAAACCCATATTCCCATCTTCTGATTGTTTGATTATACAAGTCCTTAGGGGTCAAGCCTGGCTTCCCACTTCTCTAGTGGTTTGTTCAGACAGCCCTAATTATCAGGAAGTTTTTCCTGACTTCAATTAGTTGATCTCAGCAACTTGCATCTACTGTTTCAGATTCTGCCCTATAGGGCCAAGGACAGCTCTAATCCTTCCTCCATCTGGCAGCCCTTCAAATGCTTGAAAAACTATATCATGCATTCCTTGACCCAGTCATTCCTCCTTTCTCCAAGCTAAACATATCCAGTTTTTTCAACTGATAACTTAAATCTTGTACTCGATTCTTATCATCCTGTATTCTCTTCAGTTGCCAGTATCCTTAACTTAAAGCTGAATACAATATTCTAGATGAAGCCTAAAAACCTACAGCAGACTATCACTTCTCTAGGCTAGAAAGCTATGCTTCTTTTATGCAGCCCCATATTACTCTGGCTTTTTTGGTCTATCACATCACACTGCTGACTCATAAAGATATTACAATCTACCACAACTCTTGAGATCTTTTTCAGAAAAAAAAATTGCTTTCTAACTATGCCTCTTTCATCTTATACTTGTGAAGTTGACTTTTGTATCCAAGGACAAGATTTTACATTAATCTCTTGAAAGTCATCTTAATAGATTCAGCCTGATGTTCTTAACCTGGCAGGGTTATCTAGTGGGTTAGCTATACCTCTAAGTTTTATAATATCTGTAACCTGATAAGCGTATCATCTATGCCTTTATCCAAGTTATTCACAAAAATGTTAAACAGCACAAGTTCAAGCACAAATCCCTGGGGCACTTCACTGGAGTATTAGATATTCAACTAACTAACAACTATCTCTATATCTGTAATGTGAGTTCTGAATCCATCTGATTATTTTATCATCTTATTAATTTCTCTATCTTCTCCATGAGAATAGTACGAGTAAATTAATCAAAAGCTTTATGAAAATCTAGGTCCAGTTTGGCATTCCTTTCATCTACTAGTTTAGAATGTTTATTAAAAAAATGCAACATATTTAGCCTGGCATGATGGTACCATGCTAGCTTTTTATAATCTGTTTCCTTTCACCAAACACCTCCTCAATAATCTGTTGTACAATTTTTCCAAAAATACAAGTCTTACTCATTGGTCTAAAGTCTGCACACTTGAAAGTCAGAACACAAAATGCTTACAATGTTGTCATAACTCTATTTTCTAAGATCTATCAAGTATCACTGATGAATGAGCAATCATCATCTATTAGCTCCTTCAGTGAAAGATAAGGCTTATCGTCATCAAGGGAACTAAATGTTTTTGTAGTTTCCTTACTTATCTGGAATATCAACTCATTGTTAATTTCTGTGCCACCATTTGCAGTGTAAAAGTCATTTTCCTTTGCATAGAAAACAGAAACAAGAGTTGAACACCCCTGCCTCCTGTTGTAAATTATCATGGCCTCATCTATTGCTTCTTTTTTCCTCCCAATATAATTAAAAAACCCCTAAACACAAAAGTATCATTCTTAGCTTTTTGGGGGGGGGCGGGGCTGGGGGGGCGCAATCTCATCTACTTCTGGGTTTTAACTTATCCTGATAGTATTTTTTTTTACTTTTTTTTTTGCAAGGCAATGCGGTTAAGTGGCTTGCCCAAGGCCACAGATGGGTAATAATTATTAAGTGTCTGAGTAATTATTAAGTGTCTGAACTCAGGTACTCCTGACTCCAGGGCCAGTGTTCTATCTACTGCGTCACCTAGTCACCCTGATAGTATTTTTATAGGATTGTGCTATCCTCTTCTATTGTACTTGGCCTTTTTTCTATTTTCTTTTAAAAATTTAAGTTGGTGGGGCGGCTAGGTGGCGCAGTGGATAGAGCACTGGCCCTGGACTCAGGAGTACTTGAGTTCAAATCTGACCTCAGACACTTAATAATTACCTAGCTGTGTGGTCTTGGGCAAGTCACTTAACCCTATGGCCTTGCAAAAAGAACCTAAAAAAAAATCTAAGTTGGTTCATGAGTTCATGGTCTCTTGGGCCAAATTCTATTTTTCTTCCAATCTGGAGTCATTTCCCTTTATGTTTTCAGAATTTCATTCTTGAACATCTTCAATTTCTACTCAGCTGATTTTCCCTAAAGCATTTTAATCCATGGAATTGTATATATCTTTCTTCTATACACCCCCCCCCCCCCAAATACTCAGGTTTTCTCTCCTGTTTTAGCATGACCTTTAAGATGAAGTGGTTATTTCTTCTAAAGGTTCCCATAAGTTTCACCCCAGTGCCCAGTTCCTCCATTTGAGAATCAGATACAGAATAGAATTACCTTTCACTACTTTAACATTTGAAGGATGAAATTATCCTAAGGCAAGTAAAAAAGTGATTAGCTTTCTTATTTTGGACAAAGCTCAAGCTTTTGTTTATATAACTGACACCCCCATCAAGACTACATCAGATTTGTTTCCCAAACATCTTTCTTCTGTCACTTCCATTTCTCCATCATGAGTTGCATCCCAATATTCATGTA
This sequence comes from Macrotis lagotis, assembly GCF_037893015.1. Lineage (NCBI taxonomy): Eukaryota > Metazoa > Chordata > Mammalia > Peramelemorphia > Peramelidae > Macrotis > Macrotis lagotis. The sequence continues at coordinate 154,122,503 of NC_133659.1, read as the reverse complement.
CATCATTCTAGCCCTAAAGTGGCTCCTAGATTTCCTATGAAGTCTGCCTTCCCAATATACCCCACTATACCTCCTTTTACCTATCCTATTTATTTTGAATAATGTACACTCATCCAAGTCAGAGTCCAGTCATAGATTTCATTATTATACTAAATCTCAATGATACCTCTGAGATAAAATTTGCCCTTTGCATCAAGATCACCAGTTCCTCTTATTGCCTAAACTTTGGGCATCTGGGTAAAAATATATATGGCCACTGGCTCCTTTTAATTTGAATTCATGGAGCTTAGCAGTGTCTGGCTCATAGAAAGTGCTTAATATCTGTTATCTAGACTGAACCAATGGGTGTCTCAGTTACTGTTCTTCCTTCTTTGTGACTGTTCTTAATAATAGTTAACTTGGGAAATATGCACAGACAGTGTTGTCTTTCCCATTCCTTTTAGTTTAAGTATCTTTTGATTGGAATTGCAAGACACTTAGTTATTACATTCTTACCAGTTTTTGCTACATGTACTACATCTCTGGCCAGGAATCCATCAGTTCAATATTATAGTATTTCTGGTGATCCATATATCAAAATTTCATTCACATACCTTCTTAGTTCTTCACTTGAAAAATTATCATTTCTATTTAACGAGCAATAGTGAAAGAAACACAATGAATGGGTGTCCTTATGGTTTAGTTTCTTCTCTGACTTCAAAATCAAAGGTAATGCTTCTCAAGTTGGTCTCAGAAGTGTCATTTGTCCTTAAATGAATCACTAAAAGTCACTCGTTTCAATAATGTATTGGAAGATATTTTTCTGCTTTGAAATTCAATTTTACTTTCAAACAACGATCAGTCTTCTCTCTTTCTCCCACTACCCTTCCCCCCAGTAATCTGCCTTCCCTCCCACTGAGAAAACAAGAAAAATAAAAGCTGCATAATTAAACTTTCTCATTGGCCATGTCTAAAAACAATGCTTCGATCTATTCTCTTCAGAAAGTGGGCAGCCTGTTTCATCATGAGTCCTCAGGAATTGTGGCTGGTCATTGTGTACATCAAAATTCCCAAGTTTTCTGGCATCTATATATATATATACACACACGTATTTGTTTGCTTTCATTAGCCAGGATATCCCTTCTCACTCTCCCATTCCTACATTGCTCCCACTCCTACCTCCAATCCTACCCTCAACCCCATACCATAGTCAATCCAACCAAATTTCCACATTGCAGGAGTCCTAAAAAATATTTGTCTGGAACCGAGTACTTCACCTCTCTAACAGGAGATAGTATGTTTTATCATCAATCATTTGGAATTCCAGTTGGTTATTAGATAGAGAAGAGTTCAGCATAATAATATTCTATTATATTGACTTGTTTATCCATTTCCCAATTTATGGACACTCCCTCTTTGCTACCTTGAAAAAAAGCTATTTTTGTACATTCTGAGAATTTATTTTGTTTAAGACTAATAATCTTGCCCTTAATATACTCTAATTTTCACTTCCACCTCTCCACTCCTATTTTCATGTTTTGAATGAAATGAATTTCTGTATTCAACTGTGTGTGTGTGTTTATATTCTTTCTTTTGACAACTTCAAGTGAGTCCTCAGGAATCCACTCAAGATTGAGGCTCAAATATCAGCTACTCCAACCTCCTAGCGTATTGGTGAATCTACAATATGTGAGATAATCTCCCCATACCTTCCTTTTTCTCCCAATGTATTCCTCTTCCTTCCTCTTTCCATTCTTAAGATCAAGACATAATCAGAACTACATCCAGTCCTTGTCTAATATGATTCCATCCATGAAACCTGATGATGATTTGGATCAAAATGGACACATATTATCTCCCTATATCTAACTGTAAGTAGCTTAAACTTGCTCAGTTCTTTAAAATTGTTCATTTGTGATTGCCTTTTTATACTTCACTTCTGTGTCTGCACTTCAAATTCCTCCACAGCTCTGGTTTTTTCATTAGGAATGCTTAGAAGTCTTCTCCTTCATTAAAGGCACATCCTCCTGTGGCATTATATTCAGTTTTTCTGGGTAAGTTATTCTGGGCTGTTAAATTATGTGTGATCCAGAAAGTGATTCTTTGATACTTAGATTCTTTCTGGCTGCTTGCAGTAATTTTTTTTCTATGACCTGGAAGTTTTCCTTTTGGGGCTTTCAGAATTCAGTAGATTCTAATTCCACTTTGCCCTCTGCTTTCTAAAAGATCTGGGCAGTTTTATTTTAAAATTTCTTGAAATATGCTATTTAGGCTCTTTCATTGATCATCCATGGT